>NW_021940545.1:582017-622006 GCF_001715985.3 Manacus vitellinus
TTGGTGCAAAAACTGGAAAGGTTCCAGATTGGGGCTGTATTTTTTTTTCCTCCTTTCTTCTTCCTCCGCTCCCCGTCTTCTAGACTGTAATTACTTAAGAAAACCTAAAATGCCGCATCCCCGGCCCCGACGACTTCCCCAGACAGGCATCAAACCCATTCCCCGGCCGCGAAGTGCTGGAGAGCGGCAGAGAGAGAAAAAAAACCTGTTTATAGATGCCTTGCACCTATAGGTACATATAGAATATATACCTAATATATAGAAGATGTTTTTCTCCGAAGTGGCGTTACTCGGTCCCCGAGTCCGAGAGGATATTCTGGCGTATTCCTGCTTAGTTCAACTGGATTTTTCGCCAAGCTGAGCTTTGAGCCCCTTCCTCTGAGGGTAGAGGTTTCCCCACTGAAAATTTCCCTCCCAGGCTGAGCTCTGAGTTTTATTTCTCAGCTCCGTGGCCTCGGAGACCTGGTTGAGCCCAGGAATCACCAGGACACCCTGTACCGGGGAATCGGTGGAATCCTCCCGATGAACTGCAGGTTTTCCAGAAGCCACAGCCGGCTCGCAGGCTTTACATGGGAAAAGAGAGGCTCATTATGGAGATATGTCACCCCAAAAAAATTATTATTTGTAGGCTTCATACAAGGATTTAAATATAATCTGCAAACAGTCATCAGCCGCCCTCAGCTCTCACGCTCCGGTGATCCAAATAGCAGTAAACTCCTGTTTTACTCGTAGAAAACTCAACCTGTCTTTGCAGAAGGCAACAACCATCTCAAACTCTCCTTAACGATTTAGGCAACTTTTGTTTTGTCAACTGTATTTTTTAAAAGCCCTCAAAAAACTACAAAACTATCTTTGACTTCTTTTGTAAAAGTAATATTTCTTTTTCAATTGAAAGTACCATTTGCCTTTCATTTCAAAGATACATTTGCTGAGTTATAGAGCCCCAAAATCAAAATAAGATATTTGTGTTGTCCACACGCTGTCAAAACTGGAAGGCAAATGCAAGGAAATATCAGACTTTTGATATGTCTGTTGAACTTATTTTCTTAAAACTTTATTACTTTAAAAAAAAAACACGGCACAGCAAATTATAATAAAACAAAGCTAAAGAAAAATATTTTGCTCATTAAATCACTGGGACGACATTCCAATTTAAAATAAATTGGCTGGAAATGGTTTTGTTTCTTTTTATTTTGAGAAACTAAAGCCATCTTGGTACCAGGAATTTCACTAGTATGATAACAACTAAAGGGTTCAAGGACTTCTTCCCTCCCTGATGGCATAACTCTTTTTAAATTACTTAAACAGTTGCTTTAATTCCTAAACCAACTATGGATATTTAAGGAGGTGAACTGACTTCGTTATGAATGTACTTTATGAAAACTCACCTCTTCGTTCACACGTAAACCATTTTAAGAGCTACTTTCTTTGCCTTTTCCAGACACTTTATATTTTTTTTAGGAGACAAAATAATTACCGGCAAGGCTACCTTCAGCAATTACTGCTTCCTGCACATTATTGCAAAGAATATTTCGGAAGCAACATCCTGAGCAAGCCACTGATTTAACCCCCGGAGCTGCAGCAAAGCTTTCCCTCGGTGTCCGGGCAGGAGCTGCAGCCCCTCCACCCCCTCCCAAATCCTGTGCATTCACTGCCTGTGCAAAACCCGACAGCACAGCAATGTTTCCTGAACTGAGAGCACAGCACTGGGAATCCGAGACTATTCCAAGATCCTGACTAGATCAGAAATCAAGAGGGGAAGCAAAGTGTGGGCTCGCTGAACTCACACACAAACTGATCCCAGGACAAGAGTCTCTGCTTGCCTTTAAACGTTTCCTTCTCCCATCTGAAGAGCTGAATATCCAGAGACGAGGGGCTGGCACCTCTGCCGTGCCCTGGGCACGCAGTGCCCTCACCTGAGCCAGGGGGGTGAACTGGCAGGTGGGACCAGCGCGAAACTTGATTTCTTTTATGATTTTTTAAAAAGCAAGTGGCCAGAGCAATACGTGGGTTATGTTGTCTGAAACACACGCTGGCTGTCAATCAAAAAGGGGGTGAATAATCAGGGGTTTTGTTTCCAAAATTAATGAAGTGGCTGGAATAGCGAACATCTGCCAAGGGGACTCAAACCCCGAGCAGCTGTTGGAGCCCAGGACTCTTCTCATGCAGGACAGCCCTGCTGGGAAGTGCTGCTCCCGGAGGTGTCTCTGGGGTCGGGGAATGGGGCCGGCCGGGAGGCTGGGAAGGGAAGGGCGCGTTCGGGGAGGTTTGGGGCAGAGCCCCGGCGCAGTTTGGGTGCCTGAGCCCGGTACCCGCACGGCGCCAGTGCGGGGGGACAGCAGAGACCGGGATCGCTGCCTTTTCCACCGGGGAATTACCCCAGGGGACAAGATCCCGCAATTCACTGACTGAAGCGTTTTTTCAACCAGAATTGAGGAGGAAAATAGAACTCTGAGCTTGCAGTCAGCAAGGGCTGTTCCTGAGGAGGAGCAGGGAGGGCAGCCCGGCAGCAGGGCTGGAAGCAGGTCCTCCGGGAGGGCAGTCGTGTTCAGTCGGGAAAGGCACGGCAGGAGACCCTCTGAACTTGCGCTTCTGGAGACGATTTAATTCTGTGACAATTGGTGCTCCCAGGCCCTTTGTGAGCAGCGCTGGAGCCCCAGCACAGGGCACCCCGGCAAAAGGATTAAGCACCTTAGAGCTGTCTTGCTTAGTCCCAGCACAAACAGTATCGTAAGACAGTGATTAAGGCAGGGGGAATTAAGCTGCTGCTGTATTACTGAAGTTGTTATTTAGGTAGTACCCAAGTACCTGGCTCTGCTCAGGGCAGAGTTAGCTGGTTGTGATTTCTTGCTTCTGTATTTATACATTGCCAAGTACCTTGGGATCGTTTCCCTAAGGAAAGGAATTCTGTGTGGTAGGTTTTCAGCTCACTGGTTTCCACATTCAAACACGAATTTAAAATGCAAACCCTTTTTGACAGAATGGGCAGGACAAACTAAAGTGCCAAAGCCTTAAAGTGCATTGGCTCCTGTTCTGAATTCCTTTTTCCATATCAAAAGGGCAAAGATACCTTTCCAAGCCCCTGACATTACCAGGTTTAATCACTAGAAAAGTCCCTTTTCCAGTGAAATCCAACCACCTTTGAAAACAGATATGTACAGACATAACCAATCCTGCTAAACACCAGCACTCTGATCACCAGTGTATGCCTTTTTCGGCGTGATATTGGGCTGAATACTTGATCCAGAATAGAAAAATCCAGTGTGTGGCTAGAAAGAGGGAGGCACAATTTGGGCCAGTGTTTCGCTCCAGGGGATCCAGAGGCTTTGTCCTCTCAGTGTGAAAGGTCTCAGTGCATAAAAATCCCTTTGAGTAAAAGATCTCAGTATCTTCCTCACATAAATAAAGTGAATTTGTAGTATCTGCCCCATGCCAGGAAGACTGTTTTGAAGCCTGTAAGAGTGTAAAACATCCCACATAGAAGGTAAACCCACTTTATGTGTGGCTAATGAGCCCTTGGTCCTTTCTGTTCCCCTGACAGGAATGCTTTTTCAAAGACACCTCTGAGCAGGGTCTCCTCCCCATCTCCTGGAAAGCCTCTGGAAAAGCAGGATCCCACCATAGGATGGAGAGGAAAATTTAGTGTTTCTTGATCCTGAACTTTACCTTGGCCCCTTTGCAGATGTCAGGATGGTACCTCGGGGCACCCCAGTGTGTGAGGAAACAGAAACCCCAGAGCAGAGCAGTGACTGCACATCCTCCCACCCCACCCCTGCAGGGAGGCTGCTGCTCCCAGCTCATCTTGACAAGCACATTCACTCCTGGCCTAAGTGACTCTGGAATACAACTCCTCCAAGTCCAGCAGTTTCATTGGAATTTCTTTCCAGCCCCCAAAGCTACAGAGCCTGTAGCCATTACTCAGTGCCATTACTCCCCCTGTCACCTTCAAACCTGTCTGCAGCCTCCTGGGGTCTCACCACACCTCACTCTGAACCTGACTGATTGTCCCCCTATTCCCTCTCACCCCACTGAGGTGCTGCAGCATTTGTGTGGCCCAAACCAGCCCTGGCTCCACTGGCAGGTTTTGTCCCTAAGGGACAGCCCTGGGCTTGGGGCAGCAGCACAACAAAGTAGCCCTTGACATGGTCAGAATAAACCAAGGTGCCAAATTATACTGAAAGCTGAACTGTCAATTGGGACACCTTTGTTTTATTTCCTGTTCTACCCCAAGCCTTAAAGATAATCTGCTTTGCTTAGAGTCAACTTTGAATCATCTAGAAATAGAGTATAATGGTATTTATCATGTGAGTGATCCATTGGCCAGTCCCCAAATTAATTAAGATGCTCTGGTTTAAAGTAATAGTACAGCTAATAACCATTTTTATCAGTGCTGATAGTGGGCTGAGAACACACAAGCCACAAAGTTCATCCCACAGATTGTAAAGTCCCTTAGAAGGAGATCTTGATGCGGCTTCAGATTTACATGGAGAGAAACTGAGGCAAAGGCCTCACTCACCATTGTGCCTGTCCAGGCAGAGCATAGTCTAAAGCATAATCCCAGCATTTTCCCCTGCGACCTTATTTTTCCCCCACAGCAGCCCTGGGGGCTGTGACACAGTGTCTTGATCTTTTCCCAGTAACCCCTTTGCAGGGACACACACACCTGAGCAGCTTCTCCTTTCCTGGGCTCTAGTGCTGCAAAACTCCAACCAGCCCCACCATTGGCACTGGGGTTGGAGTGGTTTCCATGAGCTCCCCGAGGACGTTGCTGTGCTGGGGCACCAAAGAACAGCCAAACTGGACAGAATAAATGCTAATGAATGCTGAGACAGTCCCACTGGCAGAACAGAGGTGTTTAGAGAGATATTTATGGGGTGCTCTGGTTCTCTGGGTGTTGCACAGACACCACGCACACCTGAGGTTTTGCCATCCTTCAGAGAGTGGGATTTGTTTTTCCAGGCTATGGCTGGTAGGATCTGGGCTCATAAACTAGCGCTAAGGAGTTTGGGAGTGGCAACCAAGAATGCAAAGAGCATTTTGTGTCACCCTGAGCAGTAAAACACAACGGGGGCACTCACTGTGGAGCAGAGGTGGCAGATTGTACCAGTCATGGCCAGGCCACTGCTGAGAAGGAAAGAAAAAATCCTGGAGAACATCCCAAAAGGCAACTGTTTCTGCTCCTGGCCTAATCACACCACCTGAGGGGCCAGTCTGGGCAAGACAGAAGCACCTGGTCCCCTACTATTCCTCCCAAATATCCATGGGACAATAAATAGTATTTTCCCCATGCATCCATTCTCCAGTGAATTCCACACTGTTGTGACAACCCACACCTAAGGGCAAGGAAGCACCAAACCATCCTCATCCTCATCCTCATCCTTCCCACAGTGCTGTCCTCAGGATGCCAATGAAAACAGAGACAACTATTTTAATATGGCCAAGGTAACAAAAATCTCATTTAACCCACTTTCCTAGAGGGACTGGAGCCAACAGTGAGGGGAAGTTTCTGATCTCATGAGAAAAAGTGTTTGGAACTGGAACATCTTTCAAAAAGCACCCCCAGTTATTGGCAGGGAAGGCTTCCCAAATCTAACACTGCTTCACTCTTTAATCCCTGCTCCAGCCTCATTTGGGTGAGGATCCACATGTGAATGCTCACTGCTTCATCCAGCTTTGCCTAAGGTCAATTATTTTTTGCACAAGTCTTGTTAAATCTCTGCCAAGCTGGATGGTAGCATGTTAAAAAGGAAACATCAAAATATTTCTGATTCCTTCTATAAAACAGCCAGGATGTTTTGGTGTTCTGTGACTGATGCTTTATTCATTATTCAGGGGATTATCTCTACTTTCGTTTTTGCTACAAGACAATTTACCTGCAAGCAGCAAAGATCCCAAACCAACAGACCAGAAGAATGTCTCCAGTCTCCATAGAGACACCAGAAAAACACCAGGATCACGTGAGTTGTACACAAGAAGCCTATTCATCCTGGAATGGGTGGTGTTCCAGGACCTGAAGTAATTTTGACAGTCTGCCACTATCTCAGCCTGCAAGAAGCCCAGAGGGGGTTATTGATGCCATCAAGGACTGAGCTTTATTAATGGTTTCTAGACAGCCTTCATCACTCTGGGCTCTGCAGGACCCAAATCCAAACCTGCAGATGGATCTTTGCACAGCCATTCAAGAGAAACAAAGACCACCAATCCCAGAGAGAGCCCAGGGACTGTGTGTCCTACAGGATCCCCTCCCAAAAGGCTGCAGAGAGTCAGGATCTGCCAGCCAGAAGCCCAGTTACCCCAGTATGCTGGAATAGGACTTGCTCTTCATTTACCCAGGGGCTGTGCTGTGCAGTTCCCTGCTGTAGATAGACTCGTACTTGATTAATACAAGGACAAACAAGGAGAGACAGGGGTTCTGGGAGTCAATAAATAACAAAACATACCAGAATTAGCCGTAGCATTCCTGGGTCTCTGGGGTTCACAGGTAAGGACAGAGAGGCAGAGCCTGATCATGCCTATAAATAGATTAATTCCTTCTAAACAAGGAAAAAGCAAAACCTCAGCTACAGTGAAAAGTCCTTCTCAGAGGTCCTGGGCAAATTTACTCTCCTGAGGAGGCTGCTCACACAAAGGGCTGCTGTGTGCATGGAGCCAGCCAAGAGAGGGGCTGGGGCTTGAGACACAGGAGAGTCTCCCTAAGTGCCTAATTTGGCTGCCCGTGATGCTCAGTGTCCTTCCTCGACCTGCACAATTTCACATGAAGTTCCTACCTGTGGAACAGCTCTGGAATCCATTCCATGGCCAGAGCTGAAGAGCAGTGCCATTCCCAGAAGGATTTGTTGCCTGTTGGGTATTTCAACATCAGCTGGGAGCCAGCCCAGAGCTCCAGGGGTTCAGGAGCTCTGCATGGGAGACTCTGGGATGCTTGGGGAGTGCTCAGGTTCATCACTCAAAACTACTTGTAGCACTGAAACCCTCAGAGCAGCCTTGGACTAAAAGATTTGGTCCTGCAGAATGACCTGACTGCACCATACGTTCTGGAAGCAAATCTGTCAAACTCTGATTGCTCAACACCAGCCAAGGCACCACAGGAACCTGCAATCCTTCAGGCTGTGCCACTGCTCACCCCACAGCTCTGCCTCCCTTCCCCTCTCTGGGCTGCAGTGTGTTCTCAGACAGAGCTTTTTGGGTGCTCCCAGCGCCAGGCAGGGACAGGCCCTGAGCCCAGCCCAGGGATCAGACAGACCAGCTGGTTCCTGTGAGGAACAGGGGGAATCAGCTCTAATTCCACTGCCATCCAGTGTAATTAGGACATTCAAACACACAGAGCTGTTAAGACCCTGGTGCCAACAGTTAAGCCCCAGAGATTTCACTGTTTTATTGGTGCAAGGGGAGGCAGGACATCAAACAACTGATGCATGTGTCCAGTGAGTCCAGTCCCCTTGCATTTAAGGAGCACCTCCAAATTCCTTAACTCAGTTGTCCCATTTTTCTGCCCACAGTCTCAGCTTTATGCTTGACCCTGAGCTGTTTGTCTTCTCACCATTACCTATTTCCTTGCCTGCTCTCTCCAGCCCTTTTCCACTGGCATTTCTGGAAGGCTTTAATCCCTTCTGCCAGGGAGCTCAGGGGCCTCAAGGCTGGTCTCAGCTTCTCCCTGGTCAGAGGTGCAGTGTCCTTCATTCAGGGCTTAACTCACTGCACAGATCCTGATCATGTCTGTTTGCAAGGAAGAACTGTTCTCATTTGCCTTCCACCTATTTCAAAGTTTTCTTGAGGCAGATAAAGTTCCACTCTCCATCTTGCTGGACAGAACAGCAGCAATTGCAGAGCACACAGACTCAGCCTGAGAGTCTGTCCCGGCTCCCTGTCTGTCTCCAACTTCCATCAATGTTTCTTCGTACTCCAGAGATGCTCCTACTCACTACACTAATATTTTACATTTTAATTCTTCATAGCTCTGCTCTATTTTACACTCTCATTTCCTATTGTTTTCTTATTACTTTACCAGAGTTGAGGCAAAATTTTCCTTACCTAGTCAGCACTTCATGCTTTACTGTGAAAGTCTCTCTGCTACAAGAAGAAGAAGAAAATGAGATCTCTGCTAAATAAACAGAAGGGGAGCTCATCTTCCCCCTTTTCTAAGAAAGGAAGAGTGCCCAAGCACAGAAAGAAGAATGTTCTAAAACTTAGTTTCTGAAGTCTTACTAGCTCATATGAGATTTTATTTTCATCAGCCATGGATCCTTGTTGTCGGTAGGAAAGCTCCTTATGAGCTTTGAAGGGTCAGGTCTTTTTAGTCTTAATTCTTTTCTGTATCCTACCCTGTGCTTTGTGTATTAAAAAAATATTGTTTACCACAATTGTAGCTCTAAAGTCTAAGAGAACACTTATATTAAAATAGGTATATACAGTAAGACATGGAAGAAGAGTCAAGGCTTATAGAAAGTCTCCTGTTAAGAAACCAGAAAGAAATGATTCAGAAGCAGCTAGAGAATAAATAAAAAGATTTTAATAATAAAATTTTTCACAGTAAAATACATTTCTTTTCCACTTATTACGACTCCTTCATAGCCTGTTAGTGATTAATAGTAATAAAGTAATTGCAGTGAGATGTTTGCTCCTGGATTAACAGAAATAGGATTTATTCCCTTATGTTTTAGAGTAGAATAATGAATAATGTATAAAGGAGATATAGAACATCTCTGCTGCAATTCTTTCAGGAAAAACTTCTGGGTAGACGTGGATGGGCAGCTGGGGCGAGGAGGTTGGGGCTGACAATCCCTGGCAGGAGCAGCACTGGCTGAGGGCCTGGCAGGGAGGTGGCAGAGCTTGGTCTGGGTAAGGCCCGATCCTGGAATGTTGGATGTGAAACCACCCCAAAGCCAAGGGCATGGTTTAGCAGCAAGCAGAGCTGGCCTTGCTGATCTGGGCAGAGGAAAGCAAGGGACCAACTTCATGGACATCAACCAGCTGAGAGCAGCTGCTGGCCCATTCCAGAGGGATGGTCTCCAGCCTGGGCTTTGCCCATCACCAGAGCAGCTGGGGGAGCTGTAGGACAGTGAAGGGGAGTGAGGGCACTTGGCCATGGGGGGAGAAAAAAGAAGCAAATGGAGCTCTTAGCAGGAAGGAGAGGAGGAATGACTGGAGGGGTCTGACTCCAGTCCCTGGTCTGGAGTCTCCAGTCCCATTCTTTTTTGTGCTGCTCCTTTGACCTGCAATGCCCAGCCGTCTCTGGCACTGCCTGCACTTCAGCCTTCCACTCAGCCCTTGCCTTTAGCTGCTATGTTTCTGCAGGCCTGAGTGGGAAAACTCCCAGGGTCTTCCAGAATATCGGGATTGTGGACAGGATCCAGTTTAAGAGATGAACCCTCTTCCATTGCCTGCAGTGGGGCTCCACTGATACAGGATAAGGATCTGTCTTGTGATCCAGATGAGGCAAAGCTTGAGAATAATTACCAGCTAATTAGGTCTCCATGGTCCAACTGTTTTCTTGGTTGAATAAGTAACTGGTTAACAATAAAGACCTACTCTGAATTGGAGAAGCATCCGTGAGAAAAGTTGATCCTTTAAACTTACGGTGTGAGTTTTACATTTTTATTTCATGTATATACTAAAGGCATGACAATGACATCCTGAGTCAGGCAAAGGACGGTGACTGGAGACATACTGGCAAGACAGAAATGATTGTTGGGAAAGGCAAAGAACAGGTTAAAGGGTTTTCTCTGTCCCTAATTGTTTTAAGCAGAACTGGTATGGCCACATTTCTCCAAGATGCTCCTGTGTACAGGAGAACAAACAACTCTGTCATGTTCCAAGGGGCTCTCTGGATCTGAGGCCCCACTTCAGGCAATGAGCAGGTTTGTTCATCTCGTGCCCAGCTGTCACTTTGCACACATCAGTACCAGAGGATGTATTCCTGGATTGTGGGCTAGGATAAACTGGGCTGGTTCTGTTTGCTTCCACAGGGCTCAGCCAACTTTACATGGGGGATCCAGGTCTCTTAGGTGAAGGTGCACGGCAGCTGCTGCTTTCTTTCTCCTCTGAGGGGGGGTTTGAGGTCTTGGTGACTTGCACCCAAGCAATCTGCAGAGTGGGCAAAGGGCTGGGCTGGGGGTGTTTGGGAATGTTACCCCATTGTGTGTTACAAGCACTTTCAGCTCTAGAATAAGAATTTATAACTGTTCTAAATACGTGCAAACAGAAGAGAATGACAATCATGGAATCCCAGGATGGTTTGGGTTGGAAGGGAGCTTAAAGCTCATCTCTTTTCACACCCTGCCATGGGAAGGGACACCTTCCAGTGTCAAAACCCAGACTGATCAGAAGTCCTGGACTCTTCTGACCTTTTCACACCACACTGCAAACTTGGAGAGCAGCTTCCAGGTCAGAGTGACAGCAATCTGTCTTCCATGACAGACTGCAGGGGGATTTCCAGAGCCTTGTCTCCCACTGGATCTAGAGTCCCTGTATTAGCAGAGGAAGGTCAGCAGAGTTTCCCTAGTTTTTCACACTTATCCATATCCATCAGATCCCTGGTTTGCACACCCTGCATGGGGCCTGCCCACGCTGGGGGGGTGGGTGCTCACAGCCTGTCTGAGGCACTAATGACCCCGAAATGCTGAGTTTGAGCAGCCTGTGAGTCCAACACAGGGGGGTGGGTGTGTTGGGACAGATGGCACCATAGAAACCCGGATACTGGCTGGAGGGGCAGGAAAACAAGTGTGCCTTTGGTCTGCCTCGGCCTCAGATGCCATCCCAGCCATGCCCAAAGCCCCAGACAGGGCTGCTGTGTTCTCCAAACCAAGAGCCTGTCCCCTGGGCAAGTGCTGGGTCACAGACATGCGGGTGATTCGTGTTAAAAGACAGGCAACACAACTCTTCCATAAAAGTCCACCAGACAGACACTTTAACCCCTGTAATCCCTTCCTGTGGTGTGTGTGACGCCACATAGATTTATTAATTAAACCCTGTTATCCGGTGGCCACTGTCAATTAAGTGTTTCCTTGTAACGTGCATAATGAGGGCTCATTCATTAGCAAATGTTTCCATTACATTTAAGGTTGGGAGTCTCTGAGCACTTCTCTGCCCCAAAAAAGAGGTACGGAATTGGTTGTGGTTTGAGACTGTGGTTGAAGGGAGGGGATGGAGAAGCGAAAACCAGGAGGGACAGATAATGGAGCTGTTGCTATGTGAACAATTAATAACTGATAATTGCTGTGCCCTGGGAAGGCACAATGCTGTCTGCAAACAACTCTGTTTCAGGGGACAGATGCAATTCCTGCTCTGCCACTCGCCAGCACTGTGATCCCAGAAAAATTGCAACACACCTTTTTTGTTGCTATTTTCTGCTTTGACAGCTCTCTGGAGAAGTGTGAGTGCACTGGAGAGGAATAACTTTCATGCAGGGCCTGTATCTTGATCCATGCCTCTGGAATGGGCCTTCACTTCAGGTGCCAGTGAGTGTTTGACTCAATAATTCATTGCAAAATGTGCTGACACTTCTAAAAGTACCAGCTTCCTGAGTTATGGTACTAGAAATAGGATCACATCTCTGTCAGATAAACTCTGATGGCTGAGAAACTAAATGACCAAAAGATTAAACTAAAAAAAGCACCAGATGCTTCTTTCAAGCAGTGTCTGTAATAATAAAAACTTCATGATTTTAAATGAGTGCTTAAAGTCTCTTCAGACCTGATGGGATTTTTATATCATTGGGTTTCGGTAAAACTGATCTAATAGAATAATTAATCCACTCGGAATGTTAGCAAGAGCCCTTTCCAGCAGCTGCCTCGAGAGAAAGAGGGAAAGGATAACTGAATCCAAAGCTTTTAAGTGCATTCCTGCCAGTTGTGCCGGAGCAGCTGCTGGGAGATGGAGCTTCAGTTCCACCTTCTGGCAGAATTTGCAGCTGCAAGCGCCTTTTAAGAACGAGATTTAAATTAAATATATATATATTCAATTAATCCAAGGCTGAGATAGGGCTCCTTGTGAGCTCAGAGCTAAGTATGTCAGACAAATCACAAAGTCTGCATGTCAAGGAAAAAACTACTCAAAGCCTATTTGGAGATAATGACAAATAGTCAAAGAAATAATACTCAGCCAGTAACTTTTGCCTGACTTAGCCAGGAATGACATTACTAGTGCTGCAGTGGTGTTAGGTTTTTGTACAATGATCTCAAAGCTTTACATTTATTGCACTGGCAAGAGAAGAGGAAACCTCTTGTAGAGACTCAGTAGTTGCCAGAGGCCAGTTACGGAGCCTGGAAATAGATGGGAGTGGAAATTTGGCTCTGAGGCTGAAAGGTCCTCAGTAGGTCCTGGGTGGTGTCCCCGTGTTGTTCCCTGCCTGCTGGAGCACTGCAGGAGGCCAGAATGCCAGGGCTGGGGAATGGGCACGGCAGCAAATCCTGAAAGAATCCCCAGCAAAGATCCAAGTCAGATGTTCCCCCTCTCCCAGGTCTGCAGCCAGACTGAGGGAGCTGTTACCCCTGAGCACATGGAAAAAGAGACCTTATCGAATCAGAATCACTGGGAAAAAGAGACAGTGCCATCTGGCTCCTCTGGAGAGAGCTGGAGACCACGCTGGCACTGTCTGTGCACTCCTCCTTCCCCACACATTCCTGGGACATTTCTAATCATAACTGTGAATGGCATCCCGCAGGGCCTTTCTGGGATCAGGTTCCCCTCTCCAAGTGCCCAGTCCTGGGTTTGGAGGCAGCAGAGCTCCAGTTAAAATCCATTGAAATGCAGCCTGTCGAGCTGGTATTTCATGGAGGGCCCATTAATAAAGGTTTGAATAGAACATCACTCAGACTTTCAAGGTATCGTTGGATCTCTTCAAAGCTGCAGGTTTTTAGGGAAGCCAGCAAAAGACAGGATAAAATGACTTTGTCCTTTCTTCTGGATCATTCTACAGTAACACATTTATATAATCAATTATGGGGAGCAAAAAGTAGGATTATTTTCAAGAAGCCCACTTTGCTTTTCACCCTCTTTAGTCTGGCATGTTCACACAATTCAGGGTGGATTGAAGAGATAAAGAGTAACTCAGCACATGGCCTTGTCTGCTCAGTTTATTATCCTGCATTCCTATCTGACTATCTAATCAAAGATGCTCTTAAAGGACCCATCATCAAAATATTTAAGTGCTGCCACAGGATCTAATTACTAATCTCCAGGAAGAAACACTGGCTTTGCTGCAGAGGTGGAACAAACTCCCCTTAAATCTTTCCAAAGGCTGCAAAGCATACGTGTATAAAACACAAAACTGCCTCTCTTGTGCATGTCTGTGAGCACTCAGTGCATGATGCAACATCAAACTATTGTTCTGTCAGAAATTGGGGTGTTGTTTTACTCTGCACGAGACCATGAGTCACTCAAACTAAGCTGGACTGCGGCCAAGGAATGGTTTAGCTTGGCCTGTGTTATTCATCATTTTCATTATTGGTTGTTTTTTCCCTGAGCTTGTTACCACAGAATTTGAGTGCCCTGCAAGTACTGCTGGATTCATTCTTCCAACATCCACAGACCAGGCAACACTATCCTTTTCTTCACACGTGGGGAATTGGAGGCAAAGATGACGGATGAGATTTGTCCAGGGAAATAAGAGAGATTTTCAGGGCAGCACTCCAAATGCAACCAGATGTCTTGTGTCATAGTTCTTCCCTGCAGGATCTCTGCTCATCCAAATAGAGCACTTTCCTTGTCTCCTGGCAAGCCAAGGACAGGTTCACCAGCTGGACCAAGTACAATCATAGCCAAAGTCTCATCCTTCTGCTCACAGAAGTTATGGAAACTCTTAAGGTGCAACAGGCCACAGTAACAGTGTTGGATACAGACCTGTTACAGGCCACAGAAAATAGGGGAACACAAGATTAGGGAACGAGCCTGGGATGAGTCTTTTATGCTTGTTATAGAAACCATCTTGCCTAAATCTAGGTGTCTCTCTTATTCTGTTCCTAAGTCACTACCAGCCTTATACTCGGTTCCTGCCTATCAGGAATATCAGAACTATCCTGCATATCCATATTTCTGGATAATTCTTCCTCACAGACAGGAACAGCCCCATGAACCACATCCACATGTCCCAGAAAGAAGGGAAGACACTAGAAGTCTTCACTCCAACTCAGTCCACACAGTGTCCCTCAGCTCTGTTTGATTTCCTTGAGCCAAAGTAGGATTTTCCCCAAAGCAGTGTCAAGCCTTGGGTAGGCACAGGCTGATTTAGGGTTTGGGTGGATGGGGCAGTTTCCAGTCAAAAATGAAGCTATCAGAGCCAACTTCACTGGAACTGAACTGGCACCCTCATATTACACCAGTATAACTGTGTTCCTGGACAAATGTCTGTAGACAGGGCTGCCCAGTCTCCTCTTAACCACCACCACCCACTTCCTCCCATGGACAGAAGGATAACCCACAGAACCTGAACCCCAGCCCAGCCTTCTCATCCCACTATTCCAGTCACCCTCCTACCAAGCAACAGCAGCACATTCCTACAGTCAAAGCACATCACAAAGTTATCCAATGGCTCAGTGCAGGTGTCCTTGGACAGCCCTGGTCAGTGATTTTGGGGTGAAACAGCATCTTCAGAAAAGCAACCCCAGAGCCTTCATTTGACGGCATTCAGCTTTAGCATCTCACTGCAGATTTAATAAGACTGTTTGACATTTGATTTCTAATGTTACAACTTTTACTAATTATTTTGCTTTTTTAGTGCATTTATAAAAGTGATTTTTTCAAAAAAAAAAGTAATTAGTTTGCGAACTTTTATGGAGAGCAGGATTAATTATCTGTAAAAACATACATTAGTCATTGGAGAGATATTTTAAAATGTTCCATCTCATTCCACCCCCTGCCGTGGGCAAGGACACCTTCCACTAGACCAGGTTGCTCCAAGCCCTGTCCAGTCTGGCCTTGGACACTTCCAAGGATGGGGCATCTTCCTCCTTGTATTCTCCCATAATCATATCATTACATTTGTTACTTTAAGAACACTAAAATATAAACCAGTCCAACCTAGAAGTGTTCAGGTTGGGAAGGACAAAAGAAGGACTTTAATGAAACTGGGACTAAGTGCTGAAACTATCACTAAAAAAAACCCAAACATGCCAAGTTTAGCAAATCACTTCAACTCCAGCCCTGGGAGGGAGGTGGGAGGTGGGGTTGTCATGAAGGTGGGCAAATGGAGAGAAGTGCCTGCAGGCAGCACCAGCATGGCCTTCAGCTCCTGAGCCTGGCGTTCCCAGACCTGAATCCCTCTGCCTTCCACAGAGAGCTCATCCAGGATGCCAAGCCCACGATCCCCGTTTAAATCCACCCTCCTGTTCCATGGAGTGTCACCCGTTGTGCCACCTCTGCTCTCCTGCCACCTCCGAGGGTGTGAGCTCAGCTCTGGAGGTCCCAGATGTCCCGCGGTGAGGGAGAGCCGGGACAGCTCTGGAGAGCCGGGACACGGCTGGAGAGCCGGGACAGCGCTGGAGAGCCGGGACACGGCTGGAGAGCCGGGACAGCGCTGGAGAGCCGGGACACGGCTGGAGAGCCGGGACAGCGCTGGAGAGCCGGGACACGGCTGGAGAGCCGGGACAGCGCTGGAGAGCCGGGACACGGCTGGAGAGCCGGGACAGCGCTGGAGAGCCGGGACACGGCTGGAGAGCCGGGACAGCGCTGGAGAGCCGGGACATTTTGTTTGTACGGCTGGGAACCGGGACAGCGCTGGGAAAGAGCCGGGGACCGGCTGGAGAGCCGGGACAAGCGCTGGAGAAGCCGTGGACACGGCTGGAGAGCCGGGACAGCTCTGAAGCCGGGACAGCGCTGGAGAGCCGGGACAGCTCTGGAGTGCAGAACAGCCCGGGAACAGCAGGGGGAGGTGTCAGGCCGGGATAACCAAGGAGAGGAGGCAAAGCAAGGGAAGTTCCCTCCCGGGGCTGTCAGACGAGGCCATCACCAGGGTCCCTTTGGGGCTCCCGCTGACCTGCGGGGACACCGGACCCCAAAGGTCACTGTGCATGAGGAATGAAAAGGGTTTACAGGGGATAGACACACGGTCCTTGGGCACAGCTGGGAGCTTTGAGAGGACAGAGCCACTGTGGGGACAGGGAAATGCCTTTGGGGGCATTTCTGAGTGCTGCTGTCCTCTCAGGGCTAAAGGACGGACGGCGCTGCCACCTACCCCCGGGAAGAGGACACAGCTCTCCCCCTCCCAAAGCAGGGATGCCCTCAACACCCAAAGGTTCCAAAGAACACATCTGGAGTCACTTCCAGCAGCAGCTGGAAGCTGTCAGGAGCTGCAATGATACACAGTTGTTTAATTCTCCTGAGTCCATATCCTTTGGCACTGGGGAGCTGTCAGTGGCCCTCCAGCTCCTCGGCACAGATCCCAGCACACAGCCCTGGATGCTGCTTGTCACATGTAACACTTGGGATGGCACAGGAAGCATCAGCATCTTCAGCCCTGCCCTGATGTGTCCAGCACAAGGAAACAACCATGGCAAGTTCACTGTAACAGCAAGAGGCATGAAAAGGAAAAGCTTTGAATACTCAAAGAGCCTAAAACAACAACCCTCTAATAGAGTCATAGAATATTCTGAGTTGGAAGGGACCCACAAGGATCACCAAGTCCTACTCTTAGCCCTACACAGGACACCCCAAAGGTCACACCATGTGCCTGAGAGAACAAATCTGCAAGAGGAGAGAAAGGTTCAGTCACAGTTTATCTCACCACCAGGTGCAAGGGAAGATTCCATTCCAACAGATCCAGAAGATTTCTTTCCAATAGATTCTCGCTGATTATCCCTGTGCCGAACTTTAAAATCAATCCATTTTTTCATGAGAAATCCATTCAGAAGTCTCTTTGCAGTAGCTGTATATTTAACATTCTCTTGTGATATATCCTGGAAGAAGAAAGCAGTATGAAAGTACCCAGGACAGACTTCTATTTCACCTTTATATTCTCGGTACCTTGTGCTCTCTTACCAACACAGAATAGCTGGATTTGTCATGGAAGATGCTCCTTTTTGTTCCCCTGTCTCTCTGCCAACACCTTTGCTTGCTCCTGGCACTGAAGGAGTTAAGCAGACTGGACTGTGCATTTTACTCAGAGCACAGAGGGTGAGGATTCTTGCTGATTATCCCAGTGCTGAACTCTAAAAGCTTTTAAAGCTGAACTTCCTCTGGAATCATGTTTGTGTCTTCCCTTTCCACCTCCAGCAATGCCTCTGAGGTCAGAGTCTTGACCCAGGATGGATGGGATTAGAGCAGGAGGGAGGCTGATGCCTGCAGCTAGTCACTGTTTCAGAGTGGGATGGTGCTCCCTGGACTGACAGGAAGCAGTGAAACGTGAGAAAAAATGGAATAAAAATAATAGAAACCAAACAAGAATGTTGAGAAGTTCTGGGGGAAAGAGGAGCCATGGAAGTCCGTGGGATACAGTAGGACTGCACTCACACAGCAGTGGCTCTGGGGGCGGGAGTGAGACCTACAGAAAATGCAAAGGGATGGCAGGGAAATCACTAAACCAGGACCACATTCCAAAGGATACATCTAAGGGTTCAGCTCATGCTGCAATAAACAGCCAGATGGCCACGTATCCCAGAGAGACACTGCTGGGAAAGGAAATGGAGAGGGAGAGGGGGAGAGCAGGGTCACTTACACAGGACTCCCATTCCCAGGGAAAGAGGAAAAGGAAATGCAGATTAAGAGGGGCCTTCCCGGCCCCAGCCCTGGCTGAGCCAGTGCAGGCCCAGAGGCAGAAGAAGCCAAAGAATGTCTTTGAACCTCTTGTGTTCACATATTTTTGTTGCCCTCTTCCTTCTCATTCTCCCCCACCATTTTAGCTCCCTCTTCCCTTCCTTGCACACCAGCCCTCTCTCCACTCCTGACAGTTTCCCTGTGCTTTTCCAGAGGCTCAGAACGATGATTTACAGCACCCTGGGCCATGTGTCAGGGTCTCATGTCCTCCTTCCTCTGGAGCCCCCAAGCAGAGTCTCTCACAGGTCACAGTCAAACAGAGGGGAAGCAGTGAGACAAGTCTTTACTCTTACAAAAAAAGTGTTCTCTGACATCTCCAAAGATCCACAGGATCTCCCAGACTCATCTTCCCCATGGAAAGGGGAAAAAATCAAACACTCTCCTCCTATAAAGTCATGTAGGCTGGACTTCCCAGAACAGGACAATTATGGAAAACAGTGTGAATTTTAGATTGCATCAATTAGCTCAGAATTAGCTCAGACATCTTCTTGTAGGCGTCTGAGAACTCACAATGTGATCTTGATTCAGTCATCTACCCCGCCTGTGTCTCAGTTTCCTTTGAAGCAGGGAAGAATTCTGACCTTCCTTTGTATAGGACCCCCAACATTTTGTGTTGAAAAGAGCAAAGCAGTTTAAAGACACATTATTGGATGAATCAGATGCCCTTAGTGTCTTCTCTAATCAAGGTTTTAAAAGTTTCAGTCCTTCAAACAGTGGTGAAGGTAAGAAACATCACTGAATTCCAAAGCAGGAGGGGTTTGTTGCTCTTTGGGTTTCTACTGGGCCCTTTTTCTGGCTTCAGCTGTAGGTTACACACTGAATATGGACTCTTTTATCCAGTTCAGGTAGGATGGATCAAAGACAAGCTTGGACAGAAGGCAGAGAGGTGAGAGAGTATTCTTTACACATCCTTCAGTGGCTCACAGACAGTGCTGACCCACAAGGTGAAGGGCAGCAGCAGGAAAGGCAGAATCACAACTACCTGGTGCCTCAGCCAGCTGGCAAAACAAAAGCCAATAAAACAAAAAACTCCACAATATTGTTCTGTTTTGCTTTGATAAAGCTCCTTCGTTGAATAGTATTGTATTACCTGTGCAGAGGCCTAGAGTCTTCAATTAAAATTAAATAACTCTGGGAAAATGAGGGAGCTGTGTTATATAGAAAGTACCTGTTAAAAAGGCATGAAAAATTTGGGCGTTAAATCAACATTAACATTTACTTTCTCTGCAGTTAGAAAGAGCCTCATGTGGAATAAATCAACAGGAGCTGAGTGTCCCATGTTCAGGTACAGACTCCAAGCACTCCTGGAAAGCAAGTCCAGCCTTAGGCCTCCTCTCTAGTCCTGGACACCCCACTGAGCTGCCAGACTGCTCTGGGATCAGGGAAAGGGAAATAGTAGGAGCAGTATGGTCTTGTCAGTGGGAATGCCAATGGGACTCCTGGAGAAAGCAGTGCCAGAAGCCATCACTCAGGACCTATTCCCAGTCTGGCTGTAAAGGGCTGACTAAGGTTGTTCTGCCCAGGAATACAAAAATGTAAGAGATACAACCTGTGAGCAAAGGCTGCTGAGCAGAGTGACTCACAAAAACCAGGTTGCAGTTTGCACTCCCTCCACCACCCTGAGAGTTTAATACACCAGGCTGATTCATCCAGGCTTTAAAAAAGTTATATATTCAGAAAAGGGGAAACTAGACTGGGTTTGCTTTTTTCCTCTTTGTTCTGTACACCACCTACTTTAGGTCGAATGAAGAATTAATTCTTCTAAGCTTTTAATTTTAGCATCGCTGTTTGTAAATTATTTTCCCTCTCCACAGAGGGAGATTAAAGCCTGCTGTGAGGAAGATGTTGGTAGTACTTCTGTCCCTGGGTGCCTGAATGACAGGGTGCAGCACTTTGAGAAGTCAGCATTTTTAGGGCTGTTTGCTTTCATCCTCGCTTTCAATCTGCTTTAGAACCTGCTGACTAAGCAGGGAAAATAAAGACACTGGGGTGGAGGGGCTGGCTGAAGCAGAGGAAGACAACAGACTGCCATAACACCTTGTTAAAGGATCTCTTTTGTACTGACACTGCTAATCATGTTGCAGATGGTTTTCCCCATCCCTTCAATCCCATGAGCAGGAGCTGAATATTAAAAGAGTGGTTTCATGGATAAAATAGTAAACCAGATTCTGCAAATTGTAAACCAGACTCTGCAAGTTTTATAGCTCATCTTTAGTAAGTCACTGTGTGATAACTCAGCCATGCAAAACCCATTTATTTCCTGCCTTGCCCTGTGCAGACGCATCTCTCGGTGCCTCCCGTGACCCACCAGCGTCTCCTCACGGGATTTCTGTGTCTCTGACACCTCAGTGGGGAAATCACGGCGTGGGCTGAGTCCTGGAGCTCAGCCCTTGGCCTTGCCATTCCCCTCCCAGCCTGGCAGGTCCCTCCTGGCACCTTGAGGAGCAGAGCCTGTTTCAGCCCTGGAGCCCCAGAAATTGAAACACCCCGTCCGGGAAGATTTAATAAAACAGTCTCTCACCCCCAAAGATGGGCACCCAGCCATCCTCCCTCTGCCTCTGCCCAGCAGCACACCTCAGCTGAGGGGTGATCAGAGCCCAGGAAAGAGAATAATTCTTCTGAGTCAAAACAGTCGTAGCATAAAAAACATTTGCATTTCTGGGCTGTAGCAGTAACTGAGAAGAATGCACGTCTCTACCTGCCACAGCATTTGCAATATCTCATACTACACGACAGCTCAAGGGAAGCAGGCTTTCCAATGGAATTTGCCCTGACTTCCTCCCCTGTCCTGCTGTCAAAGTCAGAAATCCCAACCTGCACCAACAGAATATAAAAGTTTGAACAGTATATTTGTTGGAGTTTTCCTTGGCTCACTTGATGTGTGGGAGATTTTTATCATCACCAGGAGCATCTCAGAGCCCCAGTTGTGGCCCAGCAGTACCAGCTGCTGGACATATGCAGGAAAACAGCAACAGGCTCTCCCCAAGGAAGTTTATGTGTGCAGGTGCTGAGTCCTCCTGGTGTCCCATACACATTCCTACACCTTCAGGAAGGCATTTCCCCTTACGATTATCTTCAATCTCTGGAAATAAAGCCAGTTCATATGAAAATAAGCCCCCCTAAACCATCGAGCTGAAAAACAGACCTAGATCTTTGCTCATTGATAACAGAAAAAGGTTTAGGTCCATTATAACTGGTGAAAACTTTCCAGAGGATAGTGCCAGTTAACTGGGGAGAACCCTTCAGACAATCTTTCATGTTGCTTAAAACCCCTGTCATTTGGATGCCACACTTCAGTGCTAAACAGTGATGAAGAAAACAAGAAACCAACCCCAAAAAAGTCAAACAAAACCCCCAAACCAACTTGTTTTTTTGCAGGGTTGTCAGATACACAGGATTTTTTGTTGGTTTTGCTGTTGTTTTTCCTTCTAGCAGATTTTATCCGAGCAGGAGTGAAGAACACATACACTTTCCCAGGTTACTGGGTATCCTGCAGCAGCTTTGATGAGGCAGCTCTGTGTCCAGGACTCCTGAACATATCCATTGGGTATGTTAAGCTCATCCCTACAGCACCTGCAGAGCAGGACTGAGGCTGGCAGGGAACTCTAGAGCCATTAACCATGCAGCTCACAGCCAGTGTGCATATGCAGAGTGACTCAGGTGTTCAGATGTACTGCACAGAATTCCCGAGCAGGAACAGGGCAGTTCTGCTCCTCCCCAGCAACAAACACTGTCCTTGGGAGAGGGATTGGATGAAAGGTTAGAAATGCAGGAACCAAGCCCCTAAGGTGTGTAGCAGCCACCAGACATGCTATTTTAGGGCTCCAGCTCTACCTGTAAGATGGTTTGTACAGCTAAAGAATTTAGAAATGTGCTGCAGGGGTTCCAACCCACCCTTTGGCAACTCCTTTGGTTCTCTCCCACATCCAAGAGTCCTCAGTTGGAGCAGACCCTTCAGTGCAATCCAGCAGGAGCTGTGGGCACCCTCACATCGCCTGCCCAGGTTCTCCAGCTCAGGGGATGTTTTAAGGCCCCTCCATTCACCCCTTGTTCTGCAGCCATGCCCAGTGCTCACCTTTGTGATGGGTCACACGCTGCTGCTGCAGTGATCAGTGATCATTTCCTAGAGACACAAAACAAGGCTTTGCCACTCATTTGAATGTCAGTCTTCTTTGCTTGGACAGGAGTCAGAGCTTGCTTTGTGTTTGTCCCCTTCCACTCTGAGGCATTGCAGAACATTCACACACACCCCCACGGCAAGTGGGCTCCTCTCAGGGATGGAGGCAAATCCTGAACCTCCAGGTATGGAAAAAGCCTCATAAGGCACTTTGTGCTCGTTCATGGGAAACAACAAAAGGACAAAATTCTGCCTCTTCCTCCTTCTCATCAGTAAATATGTTCATTCCTCAATATAAGAAAGAAAAAATGTGGCAAGAAGGAGCAAAGGGAACAGAGATCTCTCTGAAAGGAGTAAAGAAATTCCAGCAATTGAACAGCTCATATTTTGACACACTGAGTTATTAAATTTTGAGAACTGGTAAAATATCTCTCTAGACATAGCACTGAGTGCCAGGATAAATAGCAGAGGTTTAGGCAGCCTGATTTTCCACCCAGATACACAGTCCAGGAGCTCAGACAAGCCTCTCACTGCTGCTGATGGTGAGAATGTTTAGGAAAAGCCTCCAAAGGAGAAGGTGGCTCTGAAGGCAATGGAACCACAATGCTGCCCACAAGCCAATGGATGCTGTTCAATGACCATGGTTTAGAGATCATTAAATCTGTACCTCACTATTCCTGTGAGCTCTTCCCCTTCCTATGGATTTCACTGGAAGCTCAGGAACCTCCACCCACACAACCCCCTCCTCCAGCTTCTGCAACCTGCTGCATTCCCAGCTCCTTTCTGTTCCAAGGGAAGCTGATGGGAACCACTCCCACAGGCCAAATTTGGCACAGTGCATCACCACACTTGGCTTTGCACTTGCAACCTGAAATGTGCCATGAATCCAACTAGACTGTAAATTTAATATTTCACGATGGAACTAAATTGTTTTTACCCTGCAAATGGCTGGGAGCATCACTGTTAATAACTAATAATCATCCCTTGCACATATGGAGCATCTTTCATTCAAAGGTCTCAAAGCACTTAATAAGCAACAATTAATTAACCCTGTAACATCTCACTGCTGTAATTAAATCATCTATATAAGGAATAATGGCACCACTGGTGATTCCAGTTCCAGTAATTCCATCAAAAAGCAGCAGATATGTCACAGCAGTTCACAGAGCAATGCAACAAATGGGGCAGCCTTAGAAAGAGCCTAAAAAGTTCTGTATTAGGCCCTGGAGAGGGATTCAGGAAAGGAACGTGTCTAGGTAACTCCTAATACTGCAGGATTGCTGGGCAGCATGGTTTAATACTTCTCTTTTATAGCTCTATTAATCTCCAATATAATTCTGTCCATCTTGTTCACATTTGGTTAAAAGTACCCTGTGGAATCCCCATAGAATTCCTACAGAAACAGCCAAGGTTTTCAACTTCTGAGCACAAAGTTTATGGATCTGTTAGGCCAGACTGCCACAAAGAAGGCAAATGAGTTTGGGTGTCCAGCTGATGTGTTTAAAACACCTTTAAGACTTACAGGTGAAAAAGAAATACCATTTAATGCTATTATCTCAGACTCCAGGGTGTTAAGAACAGTCTTTGTCTCACAGCCCCTTAATGTCAAAGTGTTTATTGGACACTCTCACCAGGCCAGTTTGGAGATAATTCCTGTTCCTTTATTGGTTTGGAGGAAAATCTCTCCCATGTCTTCTTTTTCTCGAGGTGCATTATCTTCCTTCCTACCCTTTTCTACCTCCTTTTCAGCAATAGCTGTCCTACCTTCCCATACAATTATGATATTTTAGTCCAAGACAAAGGAAAAGGCAATTTGTTCCTTTAGAGAGCTTCCCTCTGCACACAATGCTTTAAGGCATCTGCCCAGATTTATGTAATCTGACAGCTTCAAGATGGAGCAATACTAATAGTAATAATAATGGCAAGACTCGCCCTTTTCCCCAGCAGCTCTCACAGCAACGCAGTGTTCTTCATCAACATTAATTAAGTCTTAAACCATTGCCAGTGTTCTTGTAAATGGGAAATCTTAACCACACAGTATTTAAAAGGACTTACAGGGTGTCACAGGAGTCAGTAGCACATTTAGAAACAGAGTCCAAATATCCAGACAATTGTGGCAAGGCCTAATTTTTCCTTATTCTTTTCCATAGTGTGATTCAAGTGCGTTTCCAGTGTGCTGATTTATAAGAAGCAGCTGTGCTTCATGCCTTGCTGCTCCCTTTCTCCTTCCAAGCCCACATACCATCAGACTGGATCAACCCCCAACACTGCACTCCAAAGCAGGGCTTGAAATGCTAAACCTTGGGATCTCATACCCAAGATTGCACAGGGTGCTGGACCACAGACCCTTGAGATTGAGTTCTCTGGTACTGTCAAGTAAAAATCACACAGCAAAAAGGGACCAAAATCTTACAGGTAAAATTTACCATAATTTTATTGAACCCAGAAGCTCCAGAACAACTTAGATCAGTCAGAGCTGTGGTAGCAAGACTCGAAGGAAGCCTTTAACATGCATAAAACCATCAGGATCTGGAGTTTCATCAAAATAAAAAGATGAATATCTTGCTTCCACATTTATGCCAATCTTTGGAAGAGGTCCAAGACAAGACTGGGGATGAGATTTTCCCCACACAGTCACTCTGTTGCCCAAACAAAGGAGAGTCAGGTTATTTCCACCAATCTCAGAAATATCTGCTGTACAAAGAGCAGAGTTGTGGCAGTGTCTGGACCTGAAGGGTGACCCTGCCAGAGTGACAATGTGACAGCCAGTCAGGAACAAAGGAGCTCACTCAGGCTGGGTTTGTACTGCCCCAAATCACTGCAAAAGCAGCAGAAAAGAATCGACTTCTCATCTTGGAAGGCTGAGGATGCCCCAGCTGTAACTTCAGCTGGATGGGGAACCAACACTTGGAAATTTCAGCATTCTTCAGCCCCCAGTTCCTCCTGAATAGGCAACTAATGAGTGGCATAAAATGTGTTGTTAATGAAAAACTTCTAAAATGCCAAACTTTCCCCCCCACTCTGGCTCGAGTCAGCAGTTCTGCAGGGCCTGGTTCAGGTTGCACAACCAGCCCTGGCAGCAGAGCTCTGAGATTTCAGATGTTTAGCCAGTGTTTAACCCACTGCTAAGAGACATCAACATCTTGTTCAAATTTCTGACAGCTTGCTCCTGCTAAGAAACATTTGAGCTCTGTCAAACAGCTCAGAGGTTGTGGTTTCTGTCTGGAGGGCCCAAGCCAATGATAAAAACATGCAAGGAGCACTCCAGCTTGGGGTGAAGTCAGAGAATTCATTCAGCACAGGGTCTGTCTCACAGGCCCCAAAATCTCAATTACAACAGAATTCATGCAGCACAGGGTCTGTCTTACAAAAGGCCTCTTGCAAATGAAGAGGCACTGCCTATGTTTACCATTAAAGTCTCTTTAGTACATCAAAAAAACCCCAAAACATGCTGGAGGAGAAGAATGTTCTGTTTTACAGAGCTAAAGTTTTCAGTATTCAGTATTTCTGATACAAACAAGGCAAGCAAACCCCATTCAACTCAAAATCCACGTCCCTGCTGTTATGGCACATGGGACAGAGAAGCTCATCAAAACCAAAAAAAAGGGGCAGAAAAGGAGACTGAGTCACAACTGGTCACATCTCCCAGGCTCCTCATTGTCCAAAAGTTAAGCAACAAAATCTACTTGTCATTGCCAAGTTTCTTAATGTCCTCAGAAGAAATAACTTCACCCTTATAAATTGCCTTTTATATGAAATCTTGGAGCTGAGACTCTCCTTATTTCATGTGAAGCACCTGCTGTGCTGCAGCAGGGATTGATTGAGTGCTATCAGCCAGCACTGCCATTCCCCCAGTGCATCCCTCACCTGCAGCTCCAAGTGGTAATTAGAGCTTGAAAAATGAAAGAGCTGAAAGAACCCAAGCAAGGAAGGTGGGCAGCAGTTCTGCAGTGTTTATTCCTCACGACAATTAAAACAGGTTTCTTCATGGATTAATTTAGAGAAGAGTAGCTCTTGAATTAGATATATAGTGTGGGACAGTCTCCTCTCATTTTGTTCCAAATTGATGTGCAGTATGGAGAACTTGCTTCGCAAGGAATGCTCTTGTTTAAATGGCTTGATAAATTGGATTCCTTTGATGCTGTTTGCTCTTGCCTTCCTTAATCTCTCCTAATCATAATAATGATTTTTTTTGTCTGCAATGCATCTGACCTACTTCCACACTCCCCCCATCCTGCTGTTCTTTTCTGTCTATATTCTCTGTGAAGTATCTGTATTTTTCTCCCTTTTCCCAATAAATATCTTCCAAAAAAAATTAAGATCCTCAGGCAAATCAGGAGATGTTTTGATTCTCACCAGCCAGTGAATTCTGGAAACCACGTGCTTGGATTTTTCCTCTTTATCCAGTCTAGGCATCAACCTGTATCAGTCCCAGGATACTGTTAGTCTACATGGAACTTACTGAAGTATTTGAACCACAGGACTCCAATAGAGACCTACAAAATGCAAACAATTCAATTTTTAATCTCTCCAGCAAAAAATGAATTTGGCAGTCAAAAACTAAAAATAAAATAAAAAAAGCCACTTTGACATAGGGCTAGAAGGAAAACAAGTGGCTTTAAACAGTGGCAGGTGCATCACTTCAGATAAATTATACCCCATCCATCCCCAAGTCTGCCTGAAGCAGAAGGATTGCCCAGGGATTAGGGTTTTAATAGAAAATTTAGAATTAGGGATTACAGTCCCTGCTCCACTTCAGCCTCTGCAGCTTTGGCCATTTACAAAACAGGGTTAACACTTTTCCTCCTCTCAGCAATATTGAGATCAGGCTGTTAAGGCTAAATACAGTCCAAAATAAGAGATTTTGGATGGAATCTGCTGCAGTTTTGCACAGCCCTAAAGAGGCCTCGATCTGAGCAGAGCACACTTCAACTTCTGTAAGTTCTGGTACTATCCAGGAGAGAGGAGCAGAGCCTGTTCACATCCAGCTCCACAGTCAGAGCAGTTGCTGCTGGATCCCAGACTGGGCTGGGTTGGAGGGACATTAAAGCCCATCTCATCCCACCCCCTGCCATGGGTAGGGACACCTCCCACTAGCCCAGGTTGCTCCAAGCCCTGTCCAACCTGGCCTGGAGAGTCACCACTCTTTTGTGTGTGGGGGGGTCTTTTTGTGTTTGTCTGTGGTTTAGGGTTTGGTTTTTTTCATCTCAGACTGGGATACTGGTGCAAGCTCTGCCATAAACCCAGGGAAAGGGCAGCTGGTTGAAGGTAGAGCAGCTCCAGGCACAGGCAGGTGCTGATGTGACCAGAGTGCCACAGTGCAGGGGAGGTGAGAACAGCAGCTTAGCCCAAATGTCACTTTGGGAGACCTTTTGACACAGAATGTAGCAATAAAATGGGAAAAGGACTCAGTCTGAAGAAAGCTGTGACAGAATAACACTGAACACCTTGGGACAGTTACTATTTCTGTTCAGACCTTAATTATTTTCCATTTTTTGCCAACTCCACTCTTCCCTGGAGATCAGGAGAGGTAATAGAAAAGCAGCTTTTACATCACGAACATAATTTTGTTCCTCCTTTCTGGCAAACTCCACCAGGAGACCATTAGCAGAGCTCTTGCCTCCAGATCCAAACTGGAGAGCCAGCACTCCTGCAGACTTTGCCCCATTCCCTATCCGTCTTCACTCCATGTTTTGGGTATTTTGCAACCGAATAAGTGAGTTTGCCTTGGGAATATGGCTGTGTGGACATGCCTGGATTTTGGGATATCCACCCGGGAGTCAGGCAGCTGCACACAAAACTCCATTGTTGGTGTGGCTTCTGCTGTCACTACAAAGCACTGAAGGAGGATCAGGTAACCGGAAAAATAATGTGGATTATCACCAGGCAAAGTGTAGTCAACTAATACAGGAACGCTTGGGAAAAGCAGTACAGAATCGTTGACAAAACTTGGAAAAAGTAAAAATCAAGAGTACTAATTCCCTTCATGTGTGTCAATGCTTCTTGATGAATTGCTTCGGAAGCAGTGTTTGGATTTGCTGCAGCATGAGGGGAGAGGAGAACCTGGGCCTGTGTTCAGGAACAAAATGTTTAGAGCCAAGTAAGCAAAGACAAAAGGACAACAGGAATCAAAGGGGGTTGAGTCTGGTCCAAGAACACCAGGCAGTTGGAGAACAGTCTCCCAAGTCAATTGCAATAAATGGCAGGTACTCCAGCAGCCAGAGAGCCAAGAAACCAAGATACTTCCTGAGCAGTAAACCAAGCAGTGTCACATAAAAGAACAGCTTAATTGAAAGGGACAACTGTCCTCACTCTGTGCTTCCCACCAAGTTTAACACTTTTGTGACAAACCCTAATACAGCAGCAGCCAAGGGGCTCCCATTTTACCACAAAATCTCTGGAGTTATTTCTATGGATGCCAAGCCAAAGGACAGGGAGGAGACGTGACCAAATTCACACAGCTTGGCAGTGCCAGGGCTGAATCTGGACCTCCCACAGTTCAGGCTCTCAGTGCTGAGCTCCCTTTTAACACATCACCCCCTCAACACACACACCGACAAGAAAGGGTGGGAAACTGGACTCAAGCTTAATTTATTTTTGCTCCTAGAAACCCAGTGAATCAGCTCTCCATGAGGAAGTGCAGAATCATGCACATGGGACTGTTCAAAAGTCAGGGGAATGGTGAAAGACAGAATTTTCTCCCTCCTGCCTGCAATACCCGAAATGAATTTACTGGGTGAAAAAACCCACCACATGAAAAACCCCAGTTCTAACAGTGTTTGCCCTCCTGTCAGGTACCTTCCAGAGCATGAGGAGTTTCTTCACCCAAGAGCTGTTCTGCCCGCACTGAGCATTCAGTGGAGTAATTACAGATCTCATTCCCACTGGCTATCTTGCACTTGTCGGAAGAACTGTGCAAAACTCCCCTATAAATGAGAAAAGAAAGTCCCCTAGATTAAGCAGGCTTACAAAATATTAAAAAGCAGCTCTTGACTGGAGTATATATGTCTAATAGCTAATTATGCTTCTAAGTCATGGAATCTGATGATAAAAAAAAATTAGCTATCCCCAGAAGAGACAAAATCTAATAAATGTTCACTGCAAATCTAGCTCCTAAATCTGCTGCTCACTGAGCTAATGAGGAATGATTCAGTCAGACCAGGCATCCTTTTCACTCAGTGCTGTGTGAACTACTTCAGAGAGCTGGGGGGGACAGTCAGCACAAACCAGCCAGACAGCAGGAGCTCCCTGGCCAATTCCTTCGGGGCTGGAAGATCAGGAAAAAGACAGGGCCATAATGAAGGCTCAGGGGCAACAATTGCCAGTAGGATTTCAGTCATAATTTTTGGTTTGATATCACTGTGGAGAAGCACTTGGGTTTATGTTCAGCCTATTCATGAAACAGAGAGAGACTCTGTTCTGAAGACTTTGCTGCTTGTTAGTAATTCTTCTTCTATCCCAGCAGTCCTCATCCTTATCCCCTAGCAGGTATTTTTAATAATTATTGCCATTGAATGACAGAACCACAGAATGTTTTGGGTTGGAAGGGACATTAAAGACCCTCATTCCAACATATAGGACACCTCCCACAAGCCCAGGTTGCTCCAAGCAAGTGTCCAACGTGGCCTTGGACACTTCCAGGGATGGGGCAGCCACAGTTTCTCTGGGAAACCTGTGCCAGGGCCTCCCTACCCTCACAGGGGAGAATTTATTCCTAATTCCTAATCTAACACTGCCCTCCTTCAGTTTAAAGCTACTCCCTGTGTCCTGTCACTACATAATCTGCACCTGCCCTTTGGGAAGCAGCACCTGGGGACCCTCCTTAATCTCTCAGCTGAGAACAAAGCTGTTATTATATTACTTTCAAAAAATGATCAGCAACTCCAGTGATAAAGCATTAGGCAACAAAACTGTCATCTCTTAAATAAATGGGGATGTGCTTTCTGTTTTCTGACCTACATATTTAATCCACATGTATTTCAAGGGGCTGGAACATGGCTCTGCTCCAGGGACAGCTGAGAGCTCCCATATCATAAATGAGCTCCAAAAAGTGCCACAACTGATGATGCAGCATTTTAAAACAAATCTGCAGATGCAAGGAGGTGGGTGCACTTCCTATTCACTTCCTAACAGAAGAGCTGGGGGGTAAAACAGACCCACAACTCCTGGATGGGCATGTAAAGGGGAACTGTCCTTGGAAGGGACATTTCTTATGCCTTTCTTGTTTGCTGCCCACAGGCCCAGCTGTCACTCTGGATGCTCAGAGGGAGAGCAATCACATGAAAGCACTGCAGACTTGACCTAAGGCCAGTTTCTCCTCAGTGTAGGTTCAATCAATCAGTGAAGGAACCTTTTAGCAAAATTCCCTGCTTGTTTCTCCTACTTCCTCTGTCCTTCCCATTGCCCAAAGCCACCCTCAACCTTTCCCTTTCTTCCAGTGTTTTTTCCCCCAGGTTGTCCCTACTCTCACAGCTCCATCTGGCTCTCTGGGATGCTGCCTACCCTCATCTGGGATCCTTGACCAGTGCCCACGGGCCAGAGCAGCCTCTGTTGGCTGTGCAGAGTCTGGAAGAGCCAGGTTAAGCTGCAGGTTCCCAGCACAAGCCCAGCTCAATTCCTGCAGAAATCATCCCCAGGGAACTTTACTCCCCCTTGTTATTGCTATGTCCTGTAGGTACAGAAGCTGGAACATCTCCCACCTGCTGTTGAAGTTGCCACATCTCTTGTGCTCAGTTCTTATCACCTTCTCTGCTATAACTCACACTTTAGTCTGGCTTGGTGCTCAGGATCTCTGCCTCTCCCATTCCAGGCTTTCAGGATGGCCAGTGCCAACAGCCAGAAGTCTGACGTGTGCAACAATCACCTTTTCCCTCCAGTGCTGTAGCCCTGGTGTCTGCCCAGCTCTGCAGCAACTCTCCCAACTGCACAGCTCTTAAATGCAGTGTTCATCTCCTCAGCTTGCTTTCTGTCTGCTGTCTTCTATCCGTGCGTTCAGGTTAAACTTTGCAGCTTTAACGTTTCTTTAATCTACAGATTAAGGTTTTTATATGGTACTTTAAGGGAAATAATATCTACACAGAAGATATTATGTGTTGAGGTCCACAAGCCCTCAAAAATGACTGTGATTTCTGGTTTTTACTGCAGAAATATTACAAATTGACCCTCAGTACAGCAAAATCAGGGTGAAGTTTTAGATTATTACTAAGTAGTTCAGTAAGTTTGTACTGTGAGTTCTGTGAAGGTAAGTACTGAGCTTTGAGCTGTTTCAAAGGCTTCAGTTTTATAGTTCTGTGTTAACCTTTGTGAAGCCCAAAGCTACAGGTAACTTGTGAGGGCTGAGTAGGTGACAGTCACTTTAAAAGACTCTTACATTTACTTGTAAGATCATTAAATTCCTACAGAATCATTTATTTGCATAAACAAAGCACCATAAAATATTTTGCGTTAACAAAAGTTTCTCTAAAAAAACCCCGCAAATAACCATTGGTTGAGTGCTACATTAATGAGTTTTCTTAAAGACTGTGCCCTAAAACATCAGCAGCCTTCCAGAGCTTTTCTGTCTTTGTTAAAGGTCACACAGCACGGGCAAGTTGCCACAAATATTTACAGTTGTGGACTAAGTTTTGTGAAAAATGAGATGAATGGCTGAGCTGAAATGAGTGCCCTGCCCAGGAAAACTGCCCTGGAGCAGCAAAACTCAGGATGAAACACTCCCCAGTAACTCATTTGCAAGAGGAGGTTTCCCTTGCTTCCTCAGTTGATATCTGGGACACTCAACCACTATAAGATTTAAATAGCTCTTCTAATAATAACTGAATATATTTATAGATATTTGTAGATATTTTCATCCTCCAGATAAATATGCAACACTAATTCCTGTTCAGCACTGAGCACCAGGATCTTATGGCAGCTATTGCTGCTGATTGTAATTACATAGTTCTTATAAATCAGTATCAACTTGGGCTTCCCCCAGCTCTAAGGTGGGGGAGGAAAATAAAAATTCCTCTCTTAGGTGTAAGTCTACAAAGACAGGAATTCCCAGCTTGTGCATTTGATGTAAGTAACCACCCTGAGCTTTTGGAGAGTTCACAGCCAAATAAAAGCACTTGGTTCGGTTGTGGCTTTTCTTCTAACCAGTTGCTGGAGAGTTTTATCCATCCCTGAATTTCACAGAATGTTTGTTTACCAGAAAAAAACCACAAAAGTGATAAAAAAATAACTTAACAGAAGCTTGAAAAATAATCTCTCCTCCTTCCTCAGATGCGGGATCAGTTCCCTGGAACAACAACAATGCCAAGGTTGTGGGTTTGATCCCTGCAGGGACCATTCACTTACAAGTTGGACTCGATAATCCTCGTGGGTCCTTCCCAACTCAGGATATTCTTTGATTCTGTGAACAACAGAACAGCAAAAAAGATGCCTCAGCCTTTGAATTCTAAGATAGATGAAGATTTCACCAAAAATTTTGGTGATTCTCCCCATGCTGATTAACCCAACACAAACACCACACGATCACCAGTGTGGGCTGAGCTTCAGACTCATCGGGATTGCACAAGGATCGGAGGAAGTGTTCCAGTTCAGGAAAGGAATAAATGTAAGATTATATGTGACATAGCAAAATAACTGGGTCTCGCTCTGTCCTGCTTGCTCTTAAACCCTCTTGACAGCACAGCCTTTCCCTTTGTGATGCATTTCACTAGTTCCTCCCCAAAATATAGGTTTCTTGTATGTGGCTGAGTCTAAAGTGCATGTGAGGGGAAAAACCATCCACAAGTTTCCATCAGCCAGAGCCTGCCAAGCATCTGTATCGTGTGTGACATGCTCCCCCCTGACAGCTCCATCAGGCCCTCCTGGAGCCCCTCCAAATGCCATACGTCCATCCCAGCTCCAGAGCAGGTTCCAGAGGGCATTTTGGGCACCTGCCCTGTGCAGCCCCTCCCTTTGCCTCCCTTCCCTCACCCTCCTGGCAGGAATGTGACTCCCTGGGTGCAGCTGGGATGCAGAGTTCAGCTCTCAGCCCAGGTCCGGCCCTGACAGGCGTCATTTTGGTTTAAGCTTTCCCCATCTCATCAGTTCACCTCCACATTCCCTCCCCTGATGTTTTCAGACCGTCTTTCAGCCATCCTTCAACTCCTCATAATTTTTCTGAACTAAAGATCCTCTAGACTTCATGCCACGCCCTCAGGGTTACAGCAGCCCAACTCTAAGCCAACCCATGCACAGTATAAGGAAATGCCCCAATTACCATTATTACAACTGGATGTCACAGCTCCTGTATCAGGGGTTAAGCCACGCTCTAACAGAGACAGAGAAAATCTAAGATTAAAAATGCAAGATACAGTGCATTTCTCACAGGATACTCATCCAGCTTGTGCAGCTAAACCTCAGGCCTGCTCCAATCTGCCACATTCCCTCACTCCAGGCGATGGAGAGACATGAATAGAAACAGGCAGCTCTGGCCACACACAGTCATACATTTACAAATTATTACACAACAAAATATGCATGAAACATGGTGGGGAGCAGCACCAAATCAGTGTCTGTGAAAACAAGGCAGGGGCTGCTCTACCCTGCAAGTCTGATGGCCATATCCAAGTGCCTTGGATGTCCTTTTCCAGCTGGATCCCAGGACACTGCTGGGTTTCCCTCAGCCCATATCTTTACTCACTGTTTTCCCTCAGCCCATATCTTTACTCACTGGTGTGCTCTGATGTTTTAAGTTCATGTTCTTTCTCAGCTTTTTCCTCCCAGGGTGGGTATAACACTATATGTCTTAATTCACACCAACTTCTGAAATCCAAGGTCCATTCTCCATAGAAAAAGCATCCAAGTATCAAATTATTCCACAGAGATCTTGTTTAGCAAGTCACAGGAATGCACAAGTGCTGAGCCTTGCAGGGCCCCTCTCCCCTGCTTTGTTCACTCCTCAGTCTCTGCTCTCGTTCCCAGAGCAAGCTGAGGCAGTTCTCCACCCACACCACTTGGAAAACGGATGGTGCAATGCCCATCCCACAGCTGGGGGGTCTGTCAGATTATACCAAAACAATGGCAAGTCTGCAAACTTAGGAAAATTTGGCACAAGTGGGTTAAAGAGGGAAACTGTGTGAACAAGCACAGAGCTGCCACACATTCCTGCTTCCCTGTGACCAAGGTCAGAGCAGCTGGAATGACGTTTGCTCTCGGAGAAACAGCCATGTGATTGACCCAACGAGTCACTTGATTTCACAGATGCTTCATGGCAGGATAGCTCCAGGAACAGTTCTGAGACTATAAAGGGAGGATTAGAGAGCCAGCAGTCAAAAGAGCAGTTTTCCTCTGTCCCAAGCAGAGCATCACATTTGCACGCAAGAGAAGCCCAGTAAGTGGAAGAATTCCACTCGGCAGCCTGTGCTCTCATCTGGGTGGATTTGCCCATCAAAGAGACAGGCTGGAAGAGAAAGTAATATTCTGCTCTGCTTATATTTATATACAGCTGAACTTTACATATGCACAGGCCCAGAGACTATTTAGTAAACATTAAGAGGTTCAAGGCTTTAAAAATCAATTTATTCTAATCTTTCTCATTGCCTCCTATAACCAAACACAATGTTCTCCACAGGGGTGACAGAATAGTAATAATTTTAAAAGGGTGGAAAAGTGTCCAATTCTTGGGGTGAAGGCTATAGAATATTGCAAATTTAGACTGCTGTTTGCAAGCATTTTGAGTATGCAATGACTATTTCAGCCAAGCCATTTCAGAGGATGGTAATTTCTGTGCTAAATAGTCTAAATGAATGGTTCATTAAAAATCTGATCTCACTTATTCTGAATGCTTATCTTTGTGAGGCCAGAAGTCACTTGCATTCACAGAGCTGTGCATGCGTACAGAAATGTGCCCAATTAAAGGGTCTGTATCAGCTATTCTTTGGAATTTGGGGGCTGTTTTACCTTGGGGATAACAGGGATTATCCCCACCAGAGCTCTTTAACCCTCAGTAAAATCTCTGAGTTACTTACCTCTGCTGCTGACCATACACAATGCATATCCATCTCACACCTGGTATGACCACATCATTCAGAGATCTTCCTGTTTATCACTCCTTCTGGAAAACATCACCCAACAGCAACAAGCTGCAGCATCATCAGTGACAAATGCTCATGCCTTGTCCCCGTAGAAGGCACAGAAAGGAGCCAGGTAGTCACACAGTGATATCTCTCATGTTGTACACACCACACCCTTTCCTTTCCCAAGGAGGAGCAGCTTTAATAACAGAGATATGGTGGGTTTGTCCTACATGAGTCAGAGAGATACTCATACTTCAAAATACAAAAATATTCTAGCCATAAAATACTGCAGGAAGTAATCCCTCTCCTATAGCTGATGAATATGAGCTGAGATGTCTGAATACAAAACACTGGGGAAGGGAGCACAGCCTGTCACAGAGTGACCAGTTGAGCAATGAGCCAGACAGAGTCAATACACTCATTGCCAGGAAAAGATATATTTATTCTCTGAAAACATGAGTAGGGATATTGGTAATGACAGAGCCTTTGTCTCCCCTCCTGCAGAGTCCTCTCAAACATGCCAGATTTGCTACTGAAGTGACTTGGATGAAATCTCTTGCTCTTATCATTAATATCTACTTCTGGGAAAGAGCCTGGCTCCAACTGTCAATAGCAATGCTCCTACTGCCTTCAACAGAGACAAGATTTCACACTTGATATCCCAGCCCTAACTGAATTCCTTGCTTTTCCAGCTGAAACGAAGATTACTTGAAAACTGAAGTTAATGAAATCAGTACTAGTTTTACCGATGCTCTTTTCTTGATGGCAAAACCCTTCCTGGTTTAGCTTTGTAAAGATTCTCTGCAGGATTTATCCAGGAGCCCCAGTTCAGCACCCCATAAAACAGGTTCTCTGAACATACAGCAGTGACCAGCAACCCCACTGCGGGAAGGACTTGCCTTTCTCCCGGGTTATAGATATCCCAGAGACTCATTCTCCAAAGGGTGACAGGAATTGCCTCACTCCTCTTCCAAATCCAGCCTGAGCCATGACTAATGCCTGTGATGTGCCCTGAAACACTGGGAGGAAAGGTGCTAGGGAAATGCAAAGCAGCTTTCAGGAACAGAAATACATTGTCTCTCACTCTTCCTTTCCTCACCTTTTTTTCTTTCACGAGTCTTTGTTGTGGTCGTGGTTTGTTTTGCAAACAGAGCCTAGTACTGCTTGGCATCAGCATCTTCTCAGAACAGAGAAAGCTCAGAAGTCTCCAAGTGCAACTGATTTCTTAAATATTTATCATTTCACTCCAAGGAAAATATTTAAGAGAAACAGAACATGAAGTAAAGGGAGGAAAGATACAGTGTTATCTCACACGAACATCTTCTCAAAGCACAACCTGATGTAAACCAGAACTAAACTCTGCACCAGCCAGCACAGAGCTGATCTCTAGAGCTTCTCTCAGTAGAGGCATCTTGCCATTGACATTTCCAGGCAAGAAAGCCACCTCTCGAAAGTCCAACAATTCCAAGCCAGGCAAAATCCCCTTCTTCAGTTTTGCTAGTCTTGTTCCTCACTGAAAAAAAAAAATATAAGGTGGAAAAAGATAATCATGTGGATCAGAAAGTCCTCGCTTGAGAAAAAAATTGATATCCTTGGTAAAAAATAAATATGCAGCAGTTATTAAAGGTGGAACTAAAAAGTCAGAAATGAGGGAACTGACACCTGGCCACATCCTTCCCTCTCATCCCCTGGGGAAGGTTTGCTCCTGGAAGCCCTGGCTGACTTGCTGATGAGGTGATGGAGCTGAGTGACCTTCAGATCCATGGAAAGGGCAGACAGGCCCTCTGGACACACAGCAGCAACCTATAACTGGCAAGGGCTGAAGCAACTCAGATCAGTCCTTTCCTGTTTGGGGGAGCTGGATGCCAGGGCTCTGCACTGGTCATTCCAGTGGAAGCACTTCCTGGCCTCCTGAAGAGCCATTAAAGTTTTCCAGAAAGTTAGCAAGGACTGACAAGAAACAGAAAGAGGAAGGGAAACCATTCTCCCTTTATTTATCATTTTTTTTTAAGGAAAGATGTTCAGACACAAAAGTGAAGGCAGTGAGCTCCAAATCACCAGGCACAGCTTGGTGGGAGGCAGTTAAAGGGAAATGCAGCCGGGATTCTCAGCACTGAGTCAGGACCTCCCTTTGATCTCCAGTTTTCCCAAGCTGCATTCCCACATGCAGCCCACCATTTGTTTTTAGTTAGACAGGACTAATGAAAAATACTCTGCTCGGGAAGAGCAACAAACAAGCCTTGCAGAAATCACATAGAGGCAGCCAGTCAAAATAAGGAAGAAGTAAAACCACCAAAGAGAGGTGATGCCATCTATTGCAGAGGGAAAGGCTCAGCTGCTTGGGATGCTCTGGGTATCTTTCATCCAGGAATTTCAAAGTCACCCAAATCAGTGATAGATAGATAGGAATCACCTCCTCACACACCACTAAATCTGTCTCCTAAATATGAAGCCAATAAACTGCTCTGGCACCCGAGGTTTATCAGCAGTGAGCCCTGCAGGGACTGTCCTGGCTCATCCTAATTCCCTAGTCAGGTTTGACAGGATCAGAGCTGTCGGTAGCACAATGCATCACATCATTTTGCCTTGTGATCACTGTAATTTGTGTGTTTTCTGCATCCTCTTTTGTTTATTAGCCCACATAATTACGCTATTCCCTGTTTCAGGGGCTACTGTGCAACATCTTCATGATTTGCTGTCTCCTCTGAACGTCTCCTTTGCTGTCTCCTGTTGGAGGCCCAGCTCCATTGTTCTTCCCTCCAGTTTTGTTTGTTGGCATCTGGCACAGCATATGCTGACACGGAGCAGTTCACATGTCTCAGAGCTATTGTTCCAGACTCGGCACATTTATAGTCACCATCGGTTACTCACAGCAGGCTCTGAAAAATTTTCATCACAACAACTAGAAATTCTTCAAATCTTTTAAATTAAAGCTCACAACTCAGAACTTGTGCATGCCCAGGCTTGCCTTTCTTAGTCACCCAATACATTAGCACAGAGTGGTATCATTTATCCAAATGGAGAGCTGGTATCAGCAGAGCCTTAATGTAGATTACATATGACAGTGTTTCACAGATGGAATGAGAACCAGAAAGCATCAAATCCAGCTCGTGGAACAGTTTCAACTATGTCTCTCATTTAAAATATTTTTGAAAGTGTATCTAGTGGGCAATTTTATATTTGTTTTTGCAATGCAAATGTGGCTGTCACCCCGTGTCTGAGACAAAGCACATCTCACAGCTCTGCCATGAATTCCAGATGCACAGCAACACCCATGATCCCCAACACCTCCCCACGTTCCTCATGCTGTGCCCCTGGGCTCATGCCAAAGGCAGGGAGTGCTCCCAGGATAAGTGCCTTGCAGTGCCACTGAGGATGGAATAAACACAGAGCAGCAATCAGATTTGTAACCTCTGCGGCCACCAAATGGCACAATTCTCAGGGAGGGGTTTGCACTTTGCCTGCTGACAGCAAACTCCAGTTGTGTGTTTCTGGACATGCTAATAAAACTTATAAAGCACATTATGAAGTGGTTTAGGGTCATCTATCAAAACTCAACATGGGATAATGGCTCTATCAAAAAGATCCTCCACTAAAGCACTGCAGGTCCTTGCATTCAAAGAGGCACTTATCTGGAAAAAGAAGTTTGTGGTTAACACTTAAACCCCACTTAAAAGTGTGAATTAACTTTTGCTGATAAAGCAACACTCAAGACTATGTTTAATATATCTGAAGCTCAACCAGAGGCCAAGGCTTTGTACAGTGAACAGGGTGTGCAAGTGGCCTGTCCATGGGCCTGTCCATATCCTGTGGCTGCAGCAAAACACCTCTGTGGATCTGCACCACCACAGTGAGGTGGGAGGGCCCTGGTGCAGGCAGGTACCCAGTGTCCATCCCTCCTGGCTGGGACCCACCCCTCAGAGAGGGAGCATGCCTAGACACAGTAAAACAGACCCAAACAAACCTCAGGACTTCTTTGGCAAGTTTTTGAGTATTTTCCCTCCAACACTCACACGGACGCATTCCTGTGTCACCTGCTCCACGTGACCCTGCCTTGGCTGGGGGGTTGGACTGGATGATCTCCAGAGGTCCCTTCCAACCCCAACCATTCTGTGATTCTGTGCCAGGAGCAGCCATAGATTCAACAGAGCACACACAGAGGCCACTGCACATCCCTGCCAAGCTCCATCCCTCCTGCTGCCCCTGGACCAGCCCCAGCACCTCACACACCTCCATCCCTTGACCCAAAACACACCTCATCCATGTGTATAAATATCTAAAGGGAGGGTGTCAGAAGCTCTGCTTGGTGGTGCCAGCCACTAGGACAAGAGGCCATGGGCAGGAACTGATGCCCAGGAAATTCCACATGTACATGAGGAAGAACTTCACTGTGTGGTGACCGAGCACTGAACAGGCTGGACAGGGAGGGTGTGGAGTCTCCCTCACTGGGAATATCCCAGACCCGTCTGCACACAATCCTGTGCCCTGTGCTCTGCAATGGCCCTGCTGGAGCAGGGAGGTGGTCCCTTCCAACCTGAAATAACCCCACCACCTTCACCCTCCTCCTCAGCCATCACATGGACACAAACTCTTCCCTGCCCAGCCTGACCCCAAACCCCAGGCACACCAGGCAGTGCTTCCCTGAAGGGAAACATCCCCCACACCAAGGGGAAACATCCTGCAAAACAAGGGGACACATTCCCCAAACTGAGGGGAAACAGACCTGCAGCTTCCCCATCAGAGCAGCCCAGGTGCGGTGGCTTTGGTCCCTGAATCCCAGAAAAACTGAGGCTGGAAGAGACCCCGGAGACCATCGAGTCCACCCTGTGCCCAATCCCCCCCTTGCTCCCCAGCCCAGAGCACTGAGTGCCATGGCCAGTCGTTCCTCAGACACCTCCAGGGCAGCCCCTTCCAATGTTTAATCACCCCCTCTGTGAAGAAATCCCTCCTGATGTCCAACCTGAACCTCCCCAGGCGTAGCTTAAGGCTGTATCCTCTTCCGTCACGGTTACCTGGGAGCAGAGCCCGACTCCCCACCTGACTGCACCCTGCTCTCAGGGAGGGATCAGACCCCCGTCCAGCCC
>NW_021940545.1:622901-643740 GCF_001715985.3 Manacus vitellinus
GCTTGCAGGGAAGGATCCATAACGCGTCTGGACCCTGAGCAGGGGGAACTGGGGAAAAAGGTCGATTAACCTTTGGAACTCGCCCGTGTGTGCTCACCTACGGCACTGTTTCCTTCCACGAACGGTGCGTCCCGCTCCGTTCTCCCCTGGGAACCTCTCTCCGTCTCTAAGAGCTGCTCCAAACCAGGCCGATGGCTGGTGGATTGTAAGGAGGTGATGGGAATGAGTCAATTTTTGTTCCATCCCTGCACTTTCCACACAAGCTGGTGCAGCAAACAGCACTTTGGACAGAGGCTGGGACGTCCAGTTTGTTGTTTTGGTTGATCCTGGCTCTAGAAGAATGCAATTGAGAGGAATAGGTGGAAAAACAAGAAGGTAGAAGCTTAAAACATGCCATTTCATCTCAAGACGAGCTCTAAGTGTATCATCCAAAGGTGACCAGACGCTCCTCTTTGACATGAACCGATTGAGTCAGTTCCAGGACTTTTAAAATCCATTTCAAGTGTTTGAGGTTGGAGCTTTTGCAGAATAGGGACAAATACCCTGCACGTGTGATTTCTTTCCCGCTGCACAGATGTTTTCTCATTCTAGTTTTGCAAAATCAGGTTAGCCTTGAGTGAACAACTTATTTTGACTGGGAAGTAAAACATTACGTATTCTTTATGATAAAAGAGCAAGTAAATAGTTCTTGTGCTTGGACTGGTTTGTTTTCATGAGACTTGTTGGAGGTTGCTTGTGCCTTACCAGGGTACACATGTAGAGCTGATGGGTTTGTAATGCTGGAACACGGAACCAGCTGGAACAATTGAAATTTTAGTCCTTTGAGGGCATATAGTGATTGAGGTAATAAAGGTGGAAAGGAGTCAGTCTGGGAAAATGCAAACCCTTTTATTTAGGGAAACAGAACTGAAAGTGTTACTGTGGTATTTGCTCCGTGCATGAGGTGCAGAAATATTAGTCCATTGCCAGAAGCAAATTATTGGTCAGTCTTTCAGCTTGTGGTCTTAATGTGGGATTTGTTTGTTTAAAGTGTATTTGTTGAGTTTTTGAAGAAACAAAGAGCATCTGAGGCAAGTCATCAGAAACATCATTGGGGAATCGTTTTAGGTTTTATGTCTGATTTGTAGCTGGATGTTGCAGTGGTTTTGTGCCACTTTCAGCGGATGGGTTGTGGAATATCAGGATCCCGGTTCTTAATCATCTGTTTGTGTAATGCAGAGTGAGGGGAATGATGGTGATGTTGGATTTAAGGGAGAAGGATTGCAGTGGTGACTTACTGGCTGGGGAGAAGATCCCAAAGGGAGTGGAGGAAATCTAAAAAAAAAAGGGGAGCAGTGCTACTTTGGCCCTTTCTCCCTGGGCTTCTGGTTCTTTTGCGAACATCTGTAAAGGAAATGTCATTTTGCTGTTTGAATACATTGTTTTGCATGAAACGTCAGACCACATTATGGGTATGATTCCAGTCAACTTCCCCAATTTCAAAACAAACACATCAAATACAGCAATATGTTTATACAAAAATTCAGTGTGTTTTGCAGGAGCCCAATATCCATATTTCCAAAAATAAATGATGTTTTTCATACTTTATTATGGCTAGAAGAGTTTGTGTAGGAGAGTTAGAATGGGTTCCCTTGGCCTTTGTATCCTGCTCTGCACAAATAAGAGGAAGATGTTGGCCTTTTCATGAACTGGGGGATTATTTTCATTCACACTTCCTCAAAATATTCTTTTCCACGTAGTAGTTCTGATTCCAGTGGCTGTGACCAAGGCAGGAGCTATTGTCTCACAGTTGTTGGCTGGTCTCAGGGTGAGGATAGAAAGGGAAGAAGGTATAAAAAGATGTAGGTAATGTGTGAATTTTGGCTGCAGAACCCTGGGATTGCTCCCGTGGGACTGTCAGCACGGGTGGCTTCTATCAGGTGAGGTGTCACAGGGACAGATCCTGTCCCAGGCGTGCTCCTCACCTGCAGCTCCTGGCTCTGCTTTCAGCCTCTTGTGTGCTGCAGCAGCATCTTGGACCAGCCAAGCTGCTGAGCTCCCTGATTTTCCGGGTTTTACGAGGTAGATGTGACCCGAGGAGGATCCTGACCGCCCCATTCTTCTCCACCAGACTGGAGCAGGAATTTGAGGGTGAGCTCGTGGGATGTCTGTGGACAGTGTCAGAGTCACTGCTCAGCTCTGGCAGCTGCCCTTGGAATATCTGATATTGTAGTCATCATCATCATGGCCGGGCTTCGCGAACGAAGATTTGGGGAGGGCTCTACCCACCTTTGTTACAAGCACGCTGGTGGCTAAAAAGGCCAATGTGTCCGACTGCAAAGGGCACAGCAGAAAGACTCCTTAGGTGGTATGTTCTGCAAGACACGGTTCTTTCTGCGTTGCCTTTTCTCCTCGAGAGTGATCCTGCTGCGTTCTCAAAGGCATCAGCTGCGTTATAGATGGTGTGTCTCCAGACCTCCAGATTTGAGGCCAGAGTAGACCAGTTATGGTGATCAATATGGCCAAGGCTGAGATGTTGTTTCAGGCAGTCCTTGTATCTTCTCTTCAGGGCTCCTCTCTTGCGGCAGCCGGTGGCAAGTTCACCATAAAGCAGGATCTTAGGGAGGGGGTGGTTGGTCCTTCATCCTGGAGACGTGCCCTGCCCAGCACAGCTGTGTTCTCAGCAACATGGCCTCAATACTTGTGACTGCTGCTTGATATTGTAGTAAAAGCAAATGGAAGTGTTTATCAACTTTTCAAGACCATAAATTATCCTTGGAAAAATAAGTCATGTCGGTATCTGGGGTGAAGCAGGTCAGCAAGTCTGGGCAGTTGGAGCCTGTGGATTTTCCCAGTGATTTCTATTCTTATGCTAATCCTCTGAGCAGGCTGTGGCTGTGGCCGGTGGGAGAGGAGGGATGTGCACACCGAGGGCACGAGAGAGGAGCCATGTTTTTGTCCTTATTGTCATGCAGATTGGGCATTCTGGCCAACCACAGTTTGGAGAGTCTGTGACCCGAGGATGTGATGCTGTGGGTCAGCAGCCATTTATTTAGCAATTCTGAGCCGCTTTGAGCGAAACAGTTGCTTTTCAGTGTTAATTTTCTGGGGGGTTTGTTTGTTTTGCATTGGTTTTTTTGAATCCACGTTATAGCTAAAACCAAATGGTTGTATTTGCTGCCGAACAATTTAAGTTGGAAAACTTCAGTTTTTCAATTTTTAATTACTGTATTAGGTAAAAAGTGTAGGGAGGCAGGAAAACTGTGAGCTGCTTATTTGAATCCTTCTACTTCTGTGGGTGACTTGCTGTGTTTCTCCCACACCGTTTGTCTGGGAGCCCCCAGTTTCTGCTGTGTAAGAGATTTTAGATAAATATTGATATATCAGTATATTTATTTATTTAGAGGTATAGATTATTAGGTAGTCTGTGGTTGTTCCTGGGGAAGGGGGGTGTTGCCACTTGAAACCAGGTAAAATATGTACATACCACTCACAAGAGTTTATTTGTTGTGTATTTGTTTCTCGAGATTGTTTTAGAAATAGGAAGTAATGGAGAGGTCTGAAAGAGATGCACCAAGTTAGGATTTATATTATCTGTATTACATTATAGATACTGCAGCTGTTTGTGGTCTCTGTCCTGGACAGATTCTGACTAATATCCACGGGGGCTTCTGCAGTTCGATGTGCGGGGAGTGTTAAGCACGTTAAGAAGGCTTTGGGTTTTTATTCCAGTGGTGTTTTGTGGTGCTGGGTCTGTGTTCACTGCAGCAGATCCGCTTATCCATATTTGTGTGTAGTGCTGGATTCTTTGGAAGTGTGTGAAATAATTAAAACCCGCCCTTTAAACTATTTAGTAAATTGGATTTGCTTTACCAGCAGTGGGACAGGAAGTTAATCGTGTTTAAGCTGATGTTGACTTTTCCAATCTGATTTTCCCTGGGAAGAAACTTTGCTACCTAGTTGTTAAATGCACAGTTAATTACCTGCTGATTGTTTAAGCTGATAAACCAATGCTACCAGGTTTACTGTATTGAGGCTGGTAAATGTGCCTTGTGTATGTGCCTTAGATGTGCTTCCTTGTGTTATTTCTTGTGATTAAACTCAGTATTAAGTATTATTAGGTAACGATTTGAATGTATTCAGTGTTCTCAGGTGATGATTATGGCACTGAACTTACTCACTGGGTGTCCTTGCTCTGTGCTTACACATGTGTAGTTCTGGAGTTGGTGGTGTCCTCTAGGAATATTGTGTGGGAATATGGCTCTGCAGCTTTCAACCCATAGTTTAGAAAGTAAGATACCCCCAAATCTCCACTTCTTAAAATCACTGTTTGAAGAACCTTTACTTTCAGTCCTGCTTCTGTAGCTGTGTTGCACCGTTCTGAGCACGTCTTGTCTTGGGCTGAGGTCAGTGGCTGAGGCAATATTTGAGCAGCAGTTACTGATCCATGAGTCATTCATCCTCCTGCCACCCCAGTTGCTTTTCCTGCTGAAGAAGCTGCAGTTGTTGCCCCTCCATTCCCTCCCTGGTGTGTCCAGGGCTTTTTCCTTGCCCACATCTCACTATTAATGTGTTTGGGTAGAGAGCATTGATTTAGTGTGTCCACTGTAATTCATTAAGAAGCAGAGAAACTGGAGTTTTTCCAGTTTCCACCATTATTTCATTAAGCCAGGACCACAAGAACTTTGGAGCCTGGCTTCCTATGGATTTCAGGGTAAAATTGACTGCCTAAACATCCCTGAGGTTTTTTGCTGGATGGAGGGACACTTGATCAGCCACAGCCTGAGCTGTGGCCTTTGGTCTCATTTAGTGGCTCTTGCTCTGGGTGAGTTGGGTTTGAGATACACGGATGAAAGGTGGTTTCTAAAAGCTTTGTCATCCCTTACTGGCAGATTGAGATAATCAGTTTTGCTCAAAACAACTTCAATTGCAAGATGTTAAATGGCTTGAAAATTCATGCTTCTTACAGAAAGCTGTGTTTAATCCTCTGTGTATTTTGTTATCTGAGAGATATTTATCAATGACTAAACAAATTTTTATTAAAATGTTAAGCTGTTGATTTTTATTTTTTTTTAATCCCAGTAACAGTGTTTCCTGACATTTGGGAGGTGAATTTTTTGGCCTCAATACTCAGAATGCTCAAGGTGCATGTGAGGGCTCTGAGGGAAAAGAGAAGATACAGTGCTTGGTGTTTTGAAAGCAGTTTGATGGGGGTTTTTTGGTATAAAACCAGGTTTTCCAAATCCAGTTTTACACCTTGACCATGTTCTTACTGACTTCACTAGAGGCATAAGTGTGGAAGAATGTAACTGGACAACCCTGTTTGTGCACGATTTCAATTGTTGCAAAAGCCTCTGAGTGTTTGCTGAGATTTTCTCTTTTCCTCCTTGTTGTGGTTCAGGAATGTCTTCCTTAGATTTCGTTAGGTTGTGCTGTACCTTTTGTGTTTGTGTTTTACAAGAGTCAACTCCTGCCTGCTGGGAACAACCAGTCTATTAACAGGGTGATTTCAGTATTTTTTTAAAGTTTATTTTGAATTCAAAAAGCCTGTTACCCTGCTCAATAATGCACCTTGCTTGTCCAACCCCCAAACTGACACAGCAGCTGATACGATCTGATAGAATCTTTACAAGTTTTATTGACAATTTTAATATCAGCTTTTCATGGAATATGAATATATTTCAGTGGCTGCTTTCCATAACTTGCCTTTATGATCACCATCTCATCCCTTACAGTCTGGCTGTGATATAAACAATAAAAATTGCTGTTTGGGTCTCATTATATGTTTCTAATGGTTATTTACGTGTATTGCTCATGGATACCACTTTTGCACTAAAATATAAAATGTGGGGTTTATAAAACTCACAAATGAAGGAGAAATAGCTCTAAATATTGAGATAAAACAACAAGAATTCTTTGGTACAGTCTGTAAACCAAAATGTGTCCCTGCTCCCTTGCTTTTAGGGATTTGCAGAGGTGCAATGTGTTTGCTGGAGGTTGATTCAGTAAGGAGGAGTTGATTTTTATTTCAGCAAAAGCTCTGATAATTTATTCTTGGAAGTGTAAATGAGATGCCATAGTCCTGCAGCTGAATGATGCACAAGGCAAGCTTCAGATGTGCAGTTCAGTCTCTGGTAACTGCTGCAGTTATTTCATTGAAGAAACAGGAACAAAAGTTTGTTTGTAAGTGCTCTGGAACGGAGAACAAAGGCTGCGGGGACCTTTGAACCTCTGAGGCTGTGCATCTGAAGGAGGAATTGTTCAGGAATGGGAAAAACTGCCAGGAGACCAGAGATGTGCTTTTCCCGACATCTTTCTCCAGCAGCGCTCAATGACCACATTTAAAGCACAAAAAAAAAAAAAAAGTTGGTTAATTGGAAGACTCTTGTTCTTCTCCCCAGCCCTGATTTGATAATCAAGCATGCAGGGATGATTCTTCTCACTTTGTTTTTCACCAAGGCAAACTTTAAACAAATGAGTGTGTGTGCTCTGCTTTTTGGGCAGAAATCTTAATGATTGATCGCATCCTTAAACATTTTGTTCTCTCTCAGACGTTCTGTGCAAGTGATTCTGGCCTGTGAAGCAATTTGTTTCTCTTGCTTCCTGGTGGTGTTCAGACTTGACAATTATTTTTCAGTCAGTGGTAGCTGTCTGCTCCAGGAGGACAGGAGGGAATAATCAGTGTTCCCAGGAAACTGTTACTTCTCTGCACAATGTGTTGCCTGAGCCTCCAGTGTGTCCCGAGCGAGGGCTCTGCTCCAGGCAGGATTTGTGCCTTATCACTCACCTTCAGGGACTGGACGAGGCTTGAGCACAGGATGGGCTGTGCGGGAAGAACATGTTCCCTGAATTGCTTCGTGCACAGGGAGAGAAAGCCCATATTACAGTACTGAGGGTTGATTATTTTTCTGTGATAATGAACACAACACACCAGCTGGAAAACGCACGGCTGTTCATTTGTGTTCCTCCTTTCTGTCAGCGGTGTGTGTGACATGCCTGTCTGTCCCTCCTGAGGGAATACTCTGTGCTGCTCTGGAATTGTTGGGACAGCAGGGACAGGCTGGGCTTGCCCCACAGTCTCTTAGGAATGGAAGCAGTACAAAAACTGGCAGGAGGGCAGGAATCCTGGAATGTGAACTTCCTCCTGCAGCCCCCCTTGGAGAGGCCGTTCTTCAGAGCACTGTGCAGGCTGGTGATGTTCAGGTGGCTGCAGCCCCTTGGCACAGAGTGAGAGCTTCCCTTGGGGTGCTCTCTGCATCCCTGGTCCCCAGCAAAGTACAAGAAGAATTGGGAAAGCTCCAGATGCCAGGAAGAGGAGTTAGAAATCAGGTGTGATTAGTTGACAGGTAGTATTTCAAGTAGTGATTCTTCTTGGGCTAGAGAGGAAAAAATCCATTTCTTTAAATTATTGGGGGTCTTAAGCCCCTCTTTCCCCCCTTTCTTCTTTCCCGAAGGAATCATGTGTGGGATGGCACTCAGGGTGAGGTTGGGGAGCACTGAAAGCTGATAGAACTGGACAGCCACTGCCACCCTTACACTTGAAAGAAATTGCAAAGATATTTAAGTAGATATTTATTGTGTGTTTCTCTTCCCTTTTCAGCCATCCCAAATGACAGCACATCTCAAATGTCTTGTGTTCCTTCTTAAAACTGTTGATCTCTTTTCAGCCTTTGGCTACTGTTGCTATGAATTAGGCTGTGCTGTAGGGAAATGCAGCTTTTTGTGTTCCAGGCAGTGTGTAAACCTGGCTCCCAGGAGCAGGGAAAGCTGGGTGGTGGTTGCCCTTCCGTCTCTGAAGCTCTTTACAGGACTCTAGTTGGTTGTCACTGTGCTTTTTGCTGCCTGCCCTGTGAAGATGCTCAGATGCTTGAGCTGCACAAGTGACCCGTGTTCAGCCATCCCCTCACAGAGCAATTGCATCAGGAAGGCAGTAAATCCTTGGCTATTTGGTTATGGAGCCATATTGTATTAACTGAGGGAGGAACTGAGCCTTCTGAACATTTTCACCTATATTACAAGAAAACCTTTTTATCATTTCATCCATCTATAGGCACCCTTTGCATTTCCTGCTTGGCAGATGCCAGGGTTAAAAATTAAGCCACACTTCTGCCATTAAAACTGGAAATGAAAACACATAGATAGGTGTTTTAGAAAACTTAATTTGTCAGTTCTTCTCGCTGGCAAATGTGTGGAGGAGGGAGGCCCATATGGCTGCTAAATATAACCCAACTTTCTCCCAGAGCAGCCCAGAAAGTACAGAAGTTCACAATCTGTGTTGGTAATAAGAACGTGCTGCAGATTTGAAGAATGGTCCGAGTGCAGATTAAGGTAATGGGAATAGAGCCAAGGAGCAATCCAATAAAATGGGAGGATTTCCTGTGAGGGGTGAGCTTGGCTGACACTGGGGAGATGCTCAGCATCCTGCAGGTCCTGGGCCCTTCCTCGCAGTGTGTCTGCAGGGCAGGGATGGCACGGGCTGTCCAGTCCTGTCGGCTTTAGTGCTCGCCAGCCTCAAGCTCCAACAGCTCCTGCTCTTGTTTGCTTTAAATGCACTGTTGCATCCCAGTACTGGGATGCTGAAGAACTTGGATCAAGAAAACAGGGCTGTGGTGGCAAAACTCAGAGTAGTTATTCAAGCTTTTTAATTTGATTTTTAAAATTTTTGTTAATACTACTCACCTTTTGTGTTTTTTGTAGAGATGCTGCCAAAATACAGGTGATTCCAAATTTTAAGAATACAACTATAATTGAAATACAGTAGAATTTCTACAAAATGTTTTAAAATTGTGTGTGTGAGTGTGTTTGAAGGGAGTGAAAATTAGAGACACAGTGTGCAATGTAGTATTTCTACGTATTTTTCAGTAGTGGACGTGTGTGAAATATTTTGCTATGTAGATTAGTCATTTTCTGAGGGGAACACCTGTGAAGAAAACAGAGCTCCAAAATAGTGGTGATTTTGTCCCCCTCCAAAAAAAAAAAGATTACCCACTCTGCCATACTGTTGTTCTCTCTCCTCTTTTTGAATGGAAACATCCAAAATAGGTATTAAACTTCTGATTTAGCAAAGCACTTTAGTACATGTTAAATGTTAGCCTGGGAGTAATAGAGCTCTAGGTGGGATAAAAGGCATTGCTGAACTGAGGCAGAAATATATGATAGGAAAAGCTTATCCTGGAAAAGAATCAGAAGAGAAACTGTATTGGTTCTGTTCCTTCGGGCCTTTAAAATATTTCAAAGGGATGAGTGTAGATGTACTGATGGGGTTTTGGTGGCTGAAAATGCAGTTGTGGAGATCCCAGCTTGTTGGGGCAGGAGAATTAATGAATTAATGAATGCACTGAGCACATGTGCTCCTGCACTGCCTTCTCTGTGAAGTTGAATTATACACAACAAGAATGCACTTTGTTGTTCTTTAATAATAAATAACAGCATAGCAGTTTTGATCTTCAAAGCACAGCTCAGACCTTAATTAATCTTCATAATAGTCCTGTGAGAGACTTAAAAATACTCCCTTACACTTTTGGACAAGGAGCTCTTTAGCATGGAGATGTTGGAGGGTTTGCTCAGGGCCACATTGTCAGGGCCTGCTGGGACAGTTGCTCAGAAATTCCTGGCACTGGGAGCTTTGGATAATTCTGGAGGCTGTGTTGCTTCTCTCATTTATGTGTTAAAATTTCAAAAAAGAAATTTGAATACATAGAGAAGTGTAGTCCTAAATTATTTTGGATTTCCAACGGAGTGTTAACTCATGCATATGCATGTTGGAATTTCCCTGTTGAATATTCCTGGAGGCAGAAAGTGCTGAGGATTTGTGTGTGTGCTGCTGTGTGGGAGCAGGTATGGAAAAGTGCCCTTCAGAAAGCCTGGGTCACAACTGCTGTGTGACAGAAGTGGGAAATAAAGTACATATGCCTTTAGAATCTGTAGGACACATAGTACATAGAAAGTGTCTCTTAGTTTGCCTTCTCTAATCTTCCTAATTCTTTGTAAGGTTTAATAAAATAAGGAGAAGAAGAGGAATTAATGTAAATGCTTGATTTTCAAGGTTTTTCCTAGATAATTGCTGATTTGAGTTCTAAAACAGATTTAGAGAGCACACTGCTGTTTGAAAACCTGTGCCTACATTTGGAGAATAAAATAAGAATGGCAGAACGAAGTGAGACTGTTCCACCCATCTGGAGAAATGGTTCAGCAGGAATTGGAATCTAAAGGGGGCAATCTCTTGAAATGATCCCGTGTGACCAGTGGGATCCAGCTTTGTTCCATTTTTTTGCACATTTCCATGTGCATTTTTCTCACAGACAATAGGAGGGGGTGTTCATTAATGAATATAACTGTGAGAATGGTTAGTGCTGGAGATGGGGAGCCCAAAGCATGGGTTGTCATGAGAATTGAGGTATCTCACAGTGTTCACATCTGTGTTTGCTTCTGATGTAACAGACCCAAGGTCAGAAAGTTTAACATTCTCTGTAAGCTCAAAATAGCTTTTCACAAACTGGAATGCTTCAGAATAACGAGGAGCCCCTGCCTGGTGGTTTTGTAATGAACTCCCACAAAGCTTTGAGGGCAGGCACTGTAATTCCTGCTGAAGATTGCAGCCCTTTGCTCGAGGAGTGCCCAGGGAAGTGCCCTGCAGGTGGAGGGCTGGCAGCCCCTTAGCAGGTCTGCAGGATTGCTCAGCACGGGGAGCTGAGCCAGCGGGTCCAGGAGCCGCTGCCACAAACCCCGGGGCACTTCCCGTGGTGGCCGTGGCATCCCAGTGGCATCCCAGCGCCGGCTGGGGGGTGCCCCAGCTCTCCTGGGGAAGGGCCGCAGCATTCCCAGCTCCCGGTTACTTGGCCCGAGCGCTCTGGGGAGGGATCTGTGAAGTGTTTCAGTGTCTTTTTTAAATTCATTAGAAACGCAGGGGCTTGGTCCAGATGGATCCTGTGATTTGTTTTGAGTACAAGATGTGAATAAAACGTCCAAATGGGAAAGTTGTGAAAAGTTTTTGGAGTTCTGAACTGTCAAATCTGATCCCGTATTTTAAATACTGTTGAGATTTTTAATAGCAAGGTTTTGCAAATAACATGGGTTTTCTATGTTGGGCTTAGACATTCTGTTGTCCTGTGGTTTTGGTACACGAGAGCAGCAAATCTTGGTTTAAGAGAGAGCAGAAAATACCTTAGTTGGGGAACAACTGCAGCCCCATAACCCATAGAATGCATGAAGTGTAAAATCTTCTGTAGGTCTTCCTTCTGTGGATTGTGTTACTGCACTTCTGGAGGCTGCTCAGGTGTTCAGGGGGATAAACTGGACATAACAAACAAGCTGGAAAATAATTTGTGTATTTTAGTTTCCCAGGTACTGTGACAATAAGGAAAGGCTTTGGAAGCTGAATAACCACGTGGTTCTGGACCAGATCAGTGAGATCCCATGGGAGAGGCAGAGATACAATGGCTTCCTGATCCATACACTGTACAAATCCTTCTGGTTGAATTACTGAGCTTGGATATGAACTTGAATACTTTTCACAAGTTTTTAAAGCTATTTTTACTCTAGCAACCTCAATGAGATGACAGTAACGCACGACTGGGTTGCTGTGTTTTTTTTATGCCAGGAATTAATTTTGGGGCCTGAGTGTGTGCTTACACACACACAGTGCTCCTCCATACCCTGACAAAGGTCTTTTTTTTTTCCCCTTATCTGGGAGGCATTCGTGATGCTGCACCACAGCCAACTTCTTTGAGAGTGGAGACACTGTGTTATCTTCTTAAATGAAGTCAAATCTCATTCCTTGTAAGCATTACTGATAGGTTACCTACCCAATGAGGACTTCTAGAAATGAAGATGGAGGTATTTGACATGGGCATGGGTAGAGGAGTTACAGTATTTGTTTTTAAGTCTTCTAATTCTTGCCTGAAATTTTATTAGCAAGTTGCCAGACGAAGTGCTGGGGGCTAGACAATGTATGAAGGAGGCATTGGAAAGATCTTGTTATATTTAATTTTCCAAAATAACTTCATAGGCAACTTGTTCTCTCCACAAATGCTGCATATTCTAAATCTGCCTAATCTGTGCAGTGTTCAAATCCATACAACAGGCCTTGTAAAACACATGGCTTTTCCTCAATTGGTTCAGCAACTCCAAGTTCAACCAGTCCAACAAACCAATAGCTCCACAGAACTCGGGTTGTTCTTGTCGCTTAAGAGTGGCAAAAAAATAATCTTGAGGTGGGAGTAGTGTGTGGGTTCAGCAGCTGTGGTTGGAGCTTTGCTTGTGTCAGTGGCACTGGATTTTTTGTGGGATAGGTTGACACCTTCCAGCCACTGAACTCCTGCACTGGGGGCTGATTTCCCTGATGTTTGAGAGGATTAATGCTTGGACAGCGTGTGCATTTTCCTGGCTCACTGCTTGAAGTGAGACAGTTCCTGTTTGTGTGGGAAAATAGGGACAATGTGGAGCTGCCGAGGATGGTTTCTGAAAGCTGATTTGTGAGGGTTGTTTGCTGACTGACATATGGGCTGACATACGGAGCTATTACCACCTCGGAGCCTGAACTTCCAGGGAAGGGCCTTTCTTTTTTAAACGTTTAACTCTATTAAGTACTCGTAGACATCTTCCAGCACCGCCCTGGCCAAGTCCATTTACACTGTCCTTTTCTTCTGCTTCTCCCATCTGTTTGTGGCTGTTTGTTTTCTTCCTTTGTTTGTGATATAAATAGATTTTTGTGTTTCAAGGGTCTCAGAAGCAACAAGCACTTGCAAATCTCTCTTAGCTTTTTTCCTTCAAGTGTTTGGTGTCTCATACCTTCCTGTGGGATGGAAGTGGAAGCCAGGCCAACTCCCAGGCTGGAAAAATTGCTCTCTAGTAAAGTCTGGTGGAACATCTTTCCAAGTCATCCCAGGAATAACAAATTTTGAAATAGAGTAATTGGTGAGGATGAAGAAATGATATTGGAAGTGCCATTGGTTTGTTGAAAATCTGGCTTGTGGTGGAAGAGGGAAGAAGTAACACAGGACAAACCTGGGCAAAAGTAGCTTTGAGATGATGGAGTTTCTGGAAGAATACATCAATTCTTTTAGCCCTGATGTGGATGTTGAAATGGAAAGGCTTCAGAGAGAGAAAGAATTCTCTGGACTTCTCCAGGAAAGATCCCTGATGCCATGGAAGTTCCTGTGGGGTTTGCTGTCTTCCAGCTGGACCTGGGATTGCAATGAAGATATTATTTACTTGTTTTTATATTACTGCTTTTTCAACACATACTTTCAAGTTTTCCCCTTAAGCATATGCAGAGCTACGAATCTTAAGAACATGAACAAAAGTGAAGCAAATGCTCAAGTGTAGATTTATAAAAGAGAAATGAAAAAAAAAAGACCTGAAATATAAAGAGGGATCTAGAGTGGTTTGTGTTTTCTAAGCTTGTTTGCATCCCTCTGGCTCATAGTGGTGTCATTTCTCTAGCAGAGGCTGCAGCTTTACAGAAATTAGGAATGTCTACAAAGAGTTTGAGATTTTTTTCTCTGCTCTGATTCTGCTTTTGTCTCCTGCAGTCTCTTTGGGAACAGTGTGATTGAAGTGTGGATATACATCCCGTAAAACAGTGTGTCAGGATCTGTCCCACGGAGTGATCAGTCACCTTGTGAACATTCCTGCAGAGAGAAAGCAGTAAATGCTCCTCCTCCCCCTTCTTCCCTTCTGCTGTACTGCCTTTTTCTTTTTTCCCCAAGTCATAAGGAAACGGTGTTAAAAGCTCTAAGCAATAAACTTGTATTGATTACTGCATTTGCTGCTTAAATGTTTAGGTGGTAGAAGAATTTAAAGTGAAGGTCCAACTTTCACCAGTTTGCTGTGTTTCCACTCTGTCCCACTGATAAGATTAGATAATCTCATTCCAGGATGCTCAGTGTTGGTACTTGTAACATATGTAATGCAAACAGTAAAGCAGCACATGAAAGAAAGGGATTTTTACTTGGGTTATTAAGTTCTTCATGGGGCAAGGCTCTTTCACACAATAGACAAAACTATTCTCTACTTATTTGAAGCTTTGTGAAGATTAAGAGCTTCCAAACAGAAAAAGCTGTGTGGATTTGTCATTTATAAATTTGTTTCTTAAAACCAGTGTTTATAACATGCAGAGGAGATTATGTCAGAACTGCGGGATAAGGCAAGATAGGGAGGTGATCTGGGTGTCTGTTCTGATGCTTAAAACACAGGAAGACTTTCAGAGTCTTTCTTAACTACATAAAACATCCCTCTGACAGTGTTTAAATGAGGGCTGGTTTTGCTTACAGAGGCCATACATTTAAATAAGCGTAAAATGTAAACACAACCGCATTCCTGGGGAGACATAAACCACCACACCTTATAAACCTCTTCTCCCACTGGGATTTTGTGCTATCTGAGTTTGGCAAATGACACCTTTTTGATGGTTTTCAGGAGAATTGTTGGTGTTTTAAGTAACTTTTATTGCGTGGAGCCAATACACAATTAAAAATGTGATTAAAAACCTGCTGCTGTGGTAAAATCAGATAAAAATCCCAGTAAAATCGTGGTAAAAACGATCGTGGTATGGAAGTGTTCACTGCCTGGGGGAATATTGCAAAATCGTCAATCTGGCAGTCTCCTCCTATCTGTGGTCAGATAAAAGATGTTCTTTACAGGATCTTGGAATTTAATGGAGGTGGAAAGTTACACACCTTGTGCTCCCTGCTCAGATATTCCAAAAGAGGGATAGCACAGGAAGGAAAAGCCAGGGGCCATAAGGGCTGCCTGGGTCACCTGCTCTGTGATGTAAATGTTCCTGGGACTGTGCTGACCCTGGGCTGGGAGCTCTGGGTAATGGCTCTGTGCTCCCCAGGGTGGTTCCAAACATGTGGGTCCAGGTGTGCAGGTGACCCCCCTGGCTTCAACGGGACAGGGATGCTCGGAAAGGGAGGCTCCTTCCAGCAGGGATCCAACTGCCTGCAGACAAAGGACAAGCCAATCGAAGGCACCAGCGCAGGGAAATGTATCTGAGGTTCATCAGCCCCAGTTCCAGTTGGAACTTCCCCCCAAATTCCAGTTTAGTTGCTGTTTCAGTGCACGCAGCTTGGGCAGCTGAATACAGGTGGTGTTCCAGTTCCTTAGATTGTATCCCAGGTGGTTGTGTAAGACTGGATATTGCAACCCTGAGTCTCTCTATCCCTCTCTTTCATTCACTGCCGTTCCATTTTTCAGAAGGATTTACCAGATCTGTGTGTTTTACTGATGTGTGGCAGAGGTGCCTCATTCACTGCCCTGGGGGTATTTCTTCGTCAAAGTGCAGAATGTGCTGCTTTGCTTCAGCACAACCTGAAGGCTGAATATGAACATTTTCTTAATGTTCTGAAAATAAACCCTTTTTAAGGTTAAAAAATGGATGTCAAATTAATTTCATGTTCTTTTAAATTTCAAATAATACATTTATTCATCCCATGTTATTAGAAGCTTTTTAGGTTGCCTTTTTCTTCTTCCTAACATAGAAAGGGAAGATTAAATGGCCACATTTTGGAAATGGGGATAAATCTCTGAAGTGGCTTTAATAAATCTTTTTTCAGCCTTGCTGTCCATCCTTTGGAGGAGGAAATGTTGACAGAGCAGGAAGGGTTTTGTCTCCTTTGATGTGAGGGTTTGACATCTCAAACACAGTTTCTTTAAATAGCCCCAAATATGATTTTGAAGGAAGATGAGCAGGAAAAGCCAATGACTGATGAGACAAATTTACTTAATAACTTCCCATTTCGCCACAAGATAAAACTGGATTTCATCTAATGTTCCTAATTTATAGTAAGACTGACCAACAGGAAACCCACATTAAGTGTTTCTATAACATGCTCCAAATCAGCTCTGAACAAATAAATCACTTGCCTTGGGCTGTTTTTTTAAATCAAGTTACAGATGCAGATTTCCCAAGTGCTTTTATCGAAACAATTTTATAACAATTAAAAACATGAGGTTGCTACTTCATAATGTCAACTTTTGGGGGCAGATCTGCAGTGTAGAATTGTTCGTTTTGTGCCTTTTTTTTACTTCTTTTGGTTAACTTTGAGGAATTTGTCCCTGCCATTCCTTAAGAACTGAGCAGTGTGTTTTCATAGGTGACTGAGATGGAATATTTTGAGTGCAAGTCCTGTACGTTCCCTGGCACAGTTCAAGCCTGGTGTGTACCAGGACATGTGTGCAATGTAAAAGCCAGGATTTTAAATACAAAAGTATGTTAAAGAATTTCTGTCGCTTCCCAAGGGAGTGGCCTTTAAATGGGATTTGCCAGTAGAGGGGATCTGTCAATTTTATCAACAGTTATGGCATCAAAGTGGGTTTTGAATTTTGGAATCACAGAATTGTAGGGACAGGGCAGAGGGTTGAATCTTTCAGTCATTTTTATCCTCGCTGTTTCTGACAGTTAAAATGTTATTGACCAACAACATATTTCTGTTTGTTCAGCACCGATCTCCTCCTCTGTCAGAGTCACCATCTGTCTCATTTCTTCTGCATCTGTGCAAACAGTTTTGGGTTTTCTTTAACTCTGGGTATCCTCAGTTTTGGAATCTGTAGTAGGTGATCAGTAGTTTGGTTTTTTTTTTTTCAATTTTAAAAAGCTATGATATATTAAATATAATAATAATATAAAACTGTATATGTAATATAATATCTTTAAGAAAATATAATCACACTGCTACACTCCATATAAGTGCAATTTAAAAACAACTTATAATATCAGACCTTCTCTGGCATTTTTGGCTTTGATAAACACTGAGTGAGACTTGCAGCAGAGGGAATTTTTAACTCCTTCCTCCAGTGGGTTTGATAAAAAATATAGGTTTAATTGTGCTCTGCTGAGGCTGATATTCAGCCCTGTTGTCACATAACAAACTCTGTCTCTCTGAGTGCTTGCTTTTTGTATTAACTTCAGTATTAACTTGATTTTTTTTCCTGCAGTTGTGCTCCTGCTGACTCAAAATGGGTTTGAAATTGTTCAGCATTTAGGAAGAAGCAGCAGCATCCTGTAAAACCAACACTGAGGCTGGCAGCAGTGTAATGGTTCCAAGGTTTCCCAAGTACTGGAATAGAGGTCAAGGTGGGAAAACTTTTAGAGGGAATTCTAGTCCCTGAAGTCTCAGAAAAAAACCACTCTCAGTGTAAACTGAGATTTGCTAAGAGTTAAAAACCTTTGGTATGTTAACCAAGATGTTGCAAATACTGTCATTTATCAATTTTATTTATTTATTTCATTTCCCCTCAGGGGACTTGATAGTTTTCTGCTTCTCGGAGATCATTCTTGAAAGGATATTTTCATTTCTGATGGGTGTTGATGATAATTATTATTGTGTTTCTTTTTAGAACTCTTACAGCACTACTTTTGCACACTGCTTTTAAATTTATTTCCTTTGAGAAGAAAGCATTCATTAAATGGCTCATGATGTGAGGTTTGCAGAACTTAATGTCATGAACATGACAGGGCTTGAAATGATACAGAGGAAAAAAAATCCCTGACTCAAGGTAGTTTTAAAACCAAATTAATTTTCTGAGCCTCTGGCTGATGATTATATGGTGCTTTGGTGGTTTTCCCCCTTTTGTTACTCTCTTGAAAGGTTCAGGGAGGTACCAGCTCACCTATGGCCTTAGAAGAAAAGTGTAACTTAAGTTTCCTAAATAAGATCTTGTCTTAAGATGAGGGAGAGAAGGCTCAGGCAGGTCGGTGGGTTGTCAGGGTTCGTTTTGTGGCTCCTGTGGAGGGAACGGGTGAAAGGAGGGTTCTGCTGGTGTTGTAGAACATTATTTAGGATGAGGAACCTGACTCAGGTTAGTTGCAAGTCCTTCAGCCTTCATTAATGATCCTTGTGAGTCCTTTAATTGAGCTCTTTTCACAGGTTTTGTACATTCACAAACTTTAAAATGCGTTTGGAAAAGAGGTTTTCACTGGTTAAACCTCAACCCTTTCACCATCAAAGGTGGAGAAAGGAACAGAATTGTTTTGCTTCAGACACTGATTGGTCCATCTTGGGACATTTGAGCACAATATAGTTGGCATTTAACATGTTTTTAAGAGCACTGCAGAAAAAAATATATATAATTACTGTCTTTGAACTTTTGCATTTGAGACCAACAGGATTTCAGTGGGATCTTCCTCACGTGGTTTTGTCCAAGGAGTTTTTTGTTTGCTCCATTTTCCTTTCTTTGCTCATAAACCAGTTTGTGTTCAAGTCAAATAATTTGACCACTTTGTTTTTTGAAATGCTTTTTTACAAATCCTTTGCCTGGTTTATCTGCAGTAGAAGCGAATCTGCTGCAGGCTCTGAGCCTTGTGGTTCCCAGCTGGGAGAGGGGATCTGCTCAGCTCCAGTGGCTTCTTGGGACCGGGAATGCTCTCAATGAGTAGGTTTGTTATATTTACAATCTTCACTCTTCTGAGGTGCAAAAAGCCCAACATTTCAGCAACAATTTGGTTTGTTAGCACTGCTGATTGAATTTGCAGATGCAGTTGATTTAGGAGAGTGTTCCAGCCATCAGCACAAGGAGCCCACCGATGTCAAGGGAGTTAACATATTTAACTTCAAGCAAATGCTGGGCTGAAATGAGATGTAAAACAGAATATTATTGGATTTTAGGAATTCTAATCCATTCCTTTTCAGAGTAAAAGGGCGCTTTCTCCACTCTTGGTTATTCCTCTTTGTTACCTTTTAATATTTAGATTTTTTTTCTGTCTGAAAAGGAAACCTGGTGGTTCTTCCCAATTTCTGCAGTTGAACTACATAGAAATTCCTTTACCAGCAAATGTTAAAAAATGGTTTGGGATCAATGTGAGCAGGCAAGACACCTCAGAAGAAGAGAGAGTTTAGGTCAGAAACAGTGCTACGTGTGAGTGACTCCACTCTTTGTGGCCTTGTGTTGTGCACGTGATCCTTCCATCAATAAATGCTGAAAATCTGGCAGAGTTTGGGCCACAGCACCAGTTCTTTTTATTTTCCTTCTTTTTTCTTCCATCCAAACAGAATTTTGAGGCTCACATTGCCTGGTCTTGCCTCTTTAAATGTGGATTATTTTATCTGACAGGCCCTGGATTTTGGCTGCACCTTCCCCTCAGTGACTTGAGGATTTCAGAGGTCACCACTTGAGCGTGAGAAAAGGGGGTGATTGAATTGCAAAGGAGCACGTTTGGCTCTTTGAATTCCTTTGAGAACAGCCCACATTGTGTGCTCCTTGGGACTGGCAAGTGCCAATGGAAGGGGGTGATAGAGCCAGAATATTGTCCTGGCTCTTCTAATGCAGGATCCTGGAGGTTGGTGTGCCTTTGGGTTTCACTGAGCTCATGAAATGACTCCAGTGTCTGTTTGTGTGTATTACAAAGAGGTTCTAATAGTCCATTTTCTTTCGATGTTCTTGGAAATTCAAAATTTTTCACCCTATAGTCACATTGAATAAATCATGGCATTAAAATTCTTCTTTTAAAGTAGAATAATTTATGCCCTGAAGCAAATATATTAGAAAGATGGATTTTTTTTTTTTATGATTTACTTTGGAGACCTGTCTCTGTTTAGCATGTTGTAGCTGTGATCCACGTTCTGTGGATGTTAGAGCAGAACAGTGGTGGCAGTTTATGTTGTGCCAGTGCAAAGGGATGTCCTGAATCACAGAAAAAAGTAGAAGAATAATACATATTGAGTGGAGAATTCTCAATATTGCTATGGAATTTAGCATTAATTTCTGCTTCCATTAAAAGTTTTAGGAAAATTTATTTTCAAAGACAGCAAAGAAGCACAGGGCACACAGAAGTAATAGAAAATAATTTGAATTATTGCTTGGAAAAAGCAAATCCGCACATTTCCTTTCTTTCCTGGCTCTCCTCCAGCTGCTGTTGGTGACATCAAAATAAACTCTGACTTTTGGGGAGAGGGGGATTGTGGGTTTGATCAGATGCTTATTCCAGCTGTTTATTCTGGGCCTTGCAATCATTTATGTTCATTGCCTGAAGTTCCTTTCCCCTCCCTGATGTCCAGCACTGCTCTAAGTGAGGCCTTCCCACATCCCACTTCCCTCCTTTCCCGAGTGTGTGGGAGCCCTTCCCTGCTGGGGCTGGAGTTGGAGGCACTGAAGTGCACAGACTCAGAAAGCCAAGTGTGCCTTGGTAAATGGGGCCTGGAGGCCTGGAAATCAAATGTTTCTCTGCATTACCTCAAACATAAAACTCGGAGCAGCTCATCTTTTACAGCTCACTCTGTGTGTTAAAAGCTCCAGCCAATGTGAAAACATTGATTATTGGCAAACTAATCATCCCAAATTCAGCTGGTGTTTCCAAGCTTGCTCTAATTGAGCCGTTAAGGAAATTGTGCAGCCAGAAGAGATGCAACGATAAAGCCCATTGTCTTTGGGGAGCATTTTTAATTCATATGTTGTATATTTGATACTTAGAATCAAATAATAGGGAGACCAATAACTGCTGACTGTTCCAAAGGGAACTGCAAGCGGAGGGTAGGAATTTTCCTCCTGAAAAATTAAATTTCTGGGCTGGCAACTGAGTCTTCTTTTTATTCTCAAACTGATATTTAAAATTCATTCAACTTTGCAGCATCATCCTTGTTTTGAGGCATTGTCTGCCAAGGGCTGTCCAGGTATTATTTCATCTTGGCATTAACTTTTACACAGGTATTTACCTGATGCAGATATTTAAGATATTTAACTCTCTCTTTAACACTTAATACAGATATTTAACTGAAGGCAAGGGCTCAAAATCCCATCGGTCTGGTTCAGTGAGATTTTGCCAAAGAAAGATTTCTAGAGAATTGTTCCCCAGCGTAAAACACTTGATGTTCTCTTCCTCAGCCCCTTCTTGGGTTTAAATACTAGTATTTCATACATATAT
>NW_021940545.1:643935-667552 GCF_001715985.3 Manacus vitellinus
TTTTTTTTTCCTAAATAGTTTTGTCATATTTATTTTTAAATTGCTTCCTAATGTTTTAAATTCTGACTGGTCAACTACATCTTATCACGTTCTTTTGTGAAGTTCACACACAAAATACATCAAACTTTGCAGTCGTGGCTTTAGTGCTGTAGCAGGAATGGGAGCGTGTTCCTGCCTTTCATACAGAGGTTCTTTGTTGTGATGTTTCAATCCATTGCCCTCCCTTGAATTGGACTCCTAAAAGTAACACCTTGTATGTGATGGCTGGAAAAATAAACAGAATAAGTAGGATAATGAGAAATTTGGGCTGGGGGTCAGGGTAGGAAGGTTGGTGGCCAATATGGCCTGACTTCCCATTTCCATTGAAATTGTGCAGTCTTTGACAGAGAACAGGGCTGAGGGATGAGAGGGAATTAGCTGGTGCTGCCTCATGGTCCTCGATTTCCATGGAATATCTGCAGAGGACATGGAAGGAGACAGATGCTTTCCAGTGACAGCACTGAGCTGGTCCCTCCCAGTCCCTGCCCTGAGTGGCTCTGAGAGGCCTCACTCCCAAAGGCACAGCTGAGTTACTGCTTAATGGCCACTGCGGTGTCTGAGGGGCTGTTCCACCTGCCAGCCTGTAAATGTGACCAAACCAGGGAATTTCACAGGCACTTGGCTCAACCTGATGCATCTTTATGGATTTTTAGCAGAGCTAAAACCAATTGGGGATTTAGTCCTTTGTGCTTTTGGAAAAATTCCCTCGTGGTAGGACTGTAGGTACACGTTCGTGTGTGTTGTAATCCATGAAGAACCATAAACCACACACTGGGAATACATTTACCTAAAGCATTGCTTAGTCTTCTCTCATTTCTACTAAACCTTCCACTCTGCTTTTATAGTGTTGATGAGTTTATAAATAATTTAATAGGTCAAGTTCTAAACCCACCTGAATTAAAGGCAACATAAGATCTTTGTGATGAGCAGAGGTGGCCGTTGTGCCTTGGCAGTACCTGGATTTCTCATTTTGGCATTACATTCCAAGCTTTGGCATTACATTCCAAGCTCTGGCATAGGCTGCAGGTGCTTTGGAGCTGGTTGTGAGATACCACAGCTTCTAGACCTGGGAGGCAACGAATTGGAAGTTCCTTGGGATGCTTATTGACCACAGCTCTGTTCTGAAGCTTTCAGGCTGCAAGTTAAACTGAGAGCTGTCCACCTTTGGATGATTTGGGGAAACTGCCTCAGCAAAGGGACTCACTGGAGGATTGAGGTTGTTCTATGTCAGGTTTTCTGGAAAACTCCCCAAGTGCCAAGTGCTTTTGTTTTCCTTTGGTGCCATCCCCCTGTGCTGTGAAGTGCCAGAGCTGCAGGAGTGTTTGGCCAATGCTGTGAGCACAGGGTGGGATTGTTGGGGATGTCTGGGCAGGGTCAGGAGTTGGCCTGATGATCCCTGTGGGTCCCTCCCAGCTCAGAATATTCCATGTTCCTGTGACATCCAAGCTTCACCTCAGACCTGCCTCCACACCAAGGTACCTCCAAATGATCCCAACTCTTGGGGGTACCTGGGCACCATCCCTGAGTCAGTCCTGCTTGCCTTGCCCTCCCATCCAGCCTGGCTGCTCTCTGACAGCACCAGGGGCCCCTCAGCCAGGGTATCATTTATTTTAGCTGTTTGTCTCTCAGAGTGTAAATTTTACATGAGAACTTCTCCCAAAACTCATCAATTAACAGCTGAATTCAGCTTGTGCCTGTAAGCAGCAGATCAGGAACAGGTATGTTTCAAAAGGCTTTATGTCTTTCTCTAGTTAGTTTGCTTTCCTTTTTCCTTAGGTTTTTAGTTGGATATAAATGATTGGAATTAGGTTTTTTTCCGCAGTTCAGCCTCTCACTGGATCTAATGGCTCTGTTGAAAATAGTGAAAAGCTTTCTGGAGAGGGATATTCAAGCAGTGTGTGTGTTAAGCCTCTTGCTTTCCCCCAGCTCTAATTCCAAATCAGCATCCTATACAGATCTGCTACTGCATTTCTTAATCCTAAGAAGTTCAAGATTTTTTTTCCCCTCCAGAGGAATTTTAATTATTTTTGGTAGCACATGTGTGGAAAAAAAGGGAAAAAACCCCTTTTGCTGTGGTGTGAATGTAAAGTCATTGCTGTTGTCTGCTCTCAGTGGGTTACTTGCATATAAATAAATTAAAGGGGGGGAAATAGTCTTTTGTTAACGTTGCATTCTGTTTCTCGTGGCTGCCATGGTAACAGATGAGAGACAGTGGCAAAGCTGCACGGCAGAGCAGGATGGAGGGATGAATGTGGCGGGAGGAAGGAGGGAAGAGCACAAATCCTTCAGCGATCTGTGAAATGAGTCACCAATTAAAGCACAGATGGGGAAGGGCTTCCACATTTATTTACAAATTATTGAAAGCAGATTTTGGCGATTATATTTAGAGCAGGAAGAGTGAAAGACTGGAACTTCGGGGAGCAGTAAATCAGACTGTGTCTTTTTCAGATGATTTCCCCCCCCCACCTTGAATCAGCTCCTTTGTGTAGCTCATAAAGGTGGAATTTGCTGTCCTGATTGTTCCTGGAGTCCTCAGTGACATTCCTGACGCTGGACCTTGCCAAGAAAAGGCAGTGAACTATTTCTGCCCCACAACCTTCCAAGATTTTGCTTTGTAGAGCTGCATTTTCCTGTTTTATCCGGTCAGGCTGAAAATAAAAAGTTTAAACCCTCTCTTTAGATGATAAATGGTGAATGTTTTAACTCTGTTGTTTTCTTTCCCCCTTCATTAGTATAAAGCACCTCTCACACACTTCAAAGCTTGGCTGCAGGAACAGGCTGGGCCATAAATCGGGATTGTGTTAGGAAGGGAAGGTTTTATTGGAATGGCTGCAGAGTGTCATCTTTGCCATGCCTGGCTTTAGGAGGCACTTTGAACTTGATAAATGCGATGGGCCCAGTTCTCTGCTTGGCTGGGTCATGGCCCCGAGTTTTTAAACTCCCAGACTTTGGTTGGGTGGTGGGATTTTCCCCCTCACATCTGTTCTGGCTTGACTTCTGTTATATTGAATTATAGAGGGGTTTCTTTGAGCTCTTGTCGTCTCAAGTTCTTGGTGCAACATCAAGAGAGAATTGTGATTCCAGCTCCAGTGGGAGTGTTTGTGTTAAAGAGAAAGTTCCAGAGGGTGGAATCTTCACCCAGAGCTTGAGCATTGTGGATGTCATGTCATGGAAATGGTTCCAGAAGTTGGTAATCATATTATTTCCTGTCAGTAAACAGTGCCAGACAGAGCAAATTTCACAACTGGGAAGTTTTTAGCAATGCAGGGTTTTCAGAAGCCTGGAGGGAAGGAATGGACCGGAGAGGAGGGGTTTGGCAGAGCAAGTGAAAAGTGAGATGGAAAGCTGCAGTGAAGATCAGGGGAGGATGTTTAGAAAGCTGTCAAAAAAAGGGATAGAGGAGTGACAATAGGATTATTTTAAAATTATTTTTGAATTTTTAAAAAATATTTTGTCATTTAAAAAAAATTATTTTTGAATTATTTTTAGTATTTTTTAATTTTAATGAAGAGACAAGAACACAAGTGAAAGATTTTTAGCTGGGAAAGTTAGAGGTGGCTGAAGGATCTTGTGTGAAGAGAGCATTTTGACCGGACCAAAGGACAAAACAAAGTAGTGTAGCTCAGCTGCATTAGAAGAGGGGAAATCACTGGTATTGTGGGCGGTGCTTCCCCCTGGAAAACTGAAGTGCTGGGGGAGAAGGGAACAAGCTGCAGATGCAGAGAATGAAGTATCTTTGAGTACCCTGACAGGTACTTTTGGAGATGCTGTTGGCACTTTAAAAATCTTGTATCTGTATTGCTTTTTCCAGATTTCATATTCATTATTTCGAAGGGTTGGACAGTATCTCCTGGCTCTAGTCAGAGCTGGGTATGGACTTTTCTGTGGTGATTTCTGCTCTGGTGTTTCTCTTTCTGGCTGCCAATGGAAGCACAATTCCTGAAGTTGCTTCATGAGGGGAGAAATAGATGGTGGTCGGAACAGGGTGGGAGGAGAATTAATTGTGATGAAACCCCAAGTTTTACGTATTCTCCAAAACAGAGTAGAGTTGTAAATACCAGGAAGTGAAATTTGGGCCTCCAGTATGTTCTGTGAGCTGGGTAAAATGTCCCTGCTGGGCAGGGAAGGTGTCCTTGCCATCCTCAGGAGTTTGGGGAAGAAGTTCACTTTCATGGGGTGAGAGGCTTTGTGGGACCTTCCCTGCCTGGTGTGACTGTCACAGCCTCTGGGGAGAGATGGAGCAGGGCTAGAAAGGGTTGGGGATTCCCATTTCAGGACAGGCCTTGCAGCAGGATGGGAGAGGGAAATACTCCTGGGTCCTTTGCAGCCTAATTCTGGCTGTGGAATAGCCTTATTTTGCCATTCCTGTGGCTTGAGATGTGCCCTGAAGGGTAAGGCTGGAAGAGCTCACTGTAGGATTAGTCCTGCCTGAACTGAGCAAGGTGAGCATCATCCTGCCTGCAACAGCTCTGTTAGTCTGGGAAATTATTTTTTGTCATTGTTTGAAGACAAGTCTCATTAAAAGCTGTATTTCAGGCAGTGCTGCTGTACAGGTGATTAATAGCAACATCTCAGACTGTTCCTGGCTCCCCATTTCCTGTCTCAGTTTCACTGGAAGAACTGTATTTCATCCCTAGACACTCCTTTTTTACTTTCTGCTCCATAAACCACCAGAGAGCTGAATCACTGATTTGAGCAAGAAGCACCTTGTTAGAGGTGATGGTAAACTCCAGGTAAAGGTGGGGTAATTTCCTTGCCTCTGACAAAGTGCTCCCTTCTCTTGACATCATTATACCATTCCTGCTAAGGCTCGTTTTATGCCCTGTTAAATTAATTAAAAATTCTGATTTTTTGCTTTGGAAATAATTTAAATTGAACCAAATTGCAGACAGGGGTTTAAAAATGAAGTATCTTTTCAGCACCCGCTTCTGTTACAGCCTTTGACTCCTCAGCCTCTGTGTTTAGATGTGGGATGTGCTAAATTCGTGCTGTTCTCTTGCTGAACCACAGTTTTGTCTGCCAGGGAAAGGGGTAAAACCATGTATTGAGAGAGTTAAAGTGTTACAGGAAGTTCAGACTGTTATTTATAGTGTGTGTGTGTATATTTTATTTGGTGAATTCAATATTTTATAATTATTGAGCTGCTAACAATGCTCTGAAGTCTCCAGTCGGGACATGGAAAGGCAAAAGGAGAGGAACTGTGAGCATTTGACTCATTGGGAAATAAAGCTGCTCAGTGAAGCCTTTCCTGTGTCAAACAAAGAATGAGTCTAGAGCTTGCAAGAGAGCAGGGCTGCCTGACTTGAGGCTGCTCCCTGGGAAGTTATTCTGGTCTTCTAGCAAGAATCCTGTTGGTGTCATTATAGTGTTGGTAATAAATTGAACCAGAAAATGTTCATTTCCTGCTTTACAGCCATTTCCACAGAATTTTCTCAGCAGTTTTTTGGGGCTTTTTTTTTTTTTTAATCTGGCTCTTGGGAAGCTCAGATTTTGACCTCTCAAACAGCACGCCAGGATTTTGGGTTTGTGTGTGTTTGTTGGTTTAGGGCTAGGTTTATTCATGATTGGAGTGAAGGGACTGGATTGGAGAAGTTGTTTTGAATTTTGTTCATTTTCATAAACTTAAAACTCTTACAACTTAATTTACAACTCTGCTGACCAAGAGAAACCTTCAGCCTTCATTCTGCTTGTGCCTGGATCTGTCCATACTCGTGTTCGTTTGGCTCTTGCAGGATTTGCTTCTCTAGGCTGTATTTCCTGTGAGGTTTAGGTCAGGAAGGATAAAGCCCAGCTCTGCTTGGGATTGTAGGGCAGTGTGTGGAAGGTGAAGTTTGATCCCAGCTGGGATGGATTTGGGAAGCATCAGGAGAGATGGAGACAAGTGCAGTGAAGCAGAGGGTTGAAGGTGGCAGGGGTGGGTATTGAGGAGAGACAGGATTGGTGTCCCAGCAATGAGGAGGAAATAGGACTTGGGAACCCCAGGGAGCAGAAATGGGAAGGAATTCCCTGATGATTATTCCTGAAGGGGCTGAGTCCCCCAGACTCCAGAGTTGAGGGAGCTCAGCCCCACAGACAGTTTTCTGGCAGCTCTGAGGAGCTTTGACAAGATCAGCACAAAGAAATACTCCAAACCTTTTGCAGCTGCCTGAGACGTGGGTGGACAGCTCAGTGGGTTTGTTTGCTGGGCACAGGGAGCAGCTATTTTTGGCTCCTTGCTGTCCCTGACCTTTAATGCTCGGAGGGGCAAACTACAGGAACCCCATTTTGGACATGGAACTGTGAGCTTTGCTCCCAAAGTACAAAGAAAATTCCCTTTTACCTGAGGATTGCTTATATACAGGTATAGCAGCACACCTGGAAGGCCTTAAAAAGTTAGGCAAGATGAGACAGGGCAAAAACCATTTGCCTGAACATGTTTCAAATTCCCTGCTAAAGAGAAAGTGTGTGGTTTTGCTCTCCAGAAACTCTGACTCTTCCTGCATCCTTTTACAGCCTCAGTCAGGCTGTTCCCAGTGCTCCAGCTGGGCTGGCTGAGCTCTCAGGAGTATTCTGTTACCTGCAAAAATGCTTCATCTTTATTCCATATGTTTTCAGTCTCTGCAGGTTGTGACACTGAAGTGTTTATGGTATGTGAGGCACAAGGTTTTTGTATTTTTCTTAACAAACCTGGTGCTCACTAATTAAACATGTTTGTGTGTTTAGAGGTGTGATGCCCTCAAGATTTGACATCACTCTTGGCAATTAAATAGAAGCTTCTACAGAGTTATTAAATATCTCCAAGTACCATCAAATATGAAGATACAGCAGACAAAACTTCTCTTTCTTCCTAAATACAGGCTTAGAGCATATCCTTTAAAAAAATTAAGAGCTACAAAGATCAGATATCCAAAAAACCCCACCACCATCCTGCAAATCCCTAGTCATCCAATGTATTCCTAGTTTTTGCTGGTTATAAGACATGAAGTTATAGGATTATGATGATAACTGCTTTGCACTGTTGTCCCCATGTAATTTTAGCTGTGAGAATCCGTGGCTGATATTCTAAAATATCATATATTGAATTATATAAAACATTAATCTTTAAATCTAGCAGATACACTGAAACTGTTGGGATTATTAGGCTTTTCTGGGGGCACATGTGCTCATGTGGATTTGGTGCTCTCAGTCAGACCTTAAGGGGTATCTCTGTAATCAACTCTGTTTTTGATGGGAGAATTTCTAGGCAAAGTGGTTTTTAGACTCTGAAGCTTTAAAAAATAAGCTTTAAAAATGAAAAGAACAAGACCAGTGCTAATTGTTGGGTTCTTACAAGCTTTGCTTTCCCACAGGGCAGTTGCTTGGGGGCGTTCAGAAGAAATTCTGGAGATGTAACAGGACTCCAGAATGCTCCAGGAAGCTTTCTTTTATGTTTCTGGACAGGTTTTCAGAGTGACTGAATGACATAACTTCCTTTTGAAAGGGAAGTTTCATTATTTGGTGTGAATTTTATGTATCTTTTGGAGAGAACACATTCACCAGGACCTTATTATGCTTCTAATGAGGGCCAGATGTATGTGCTGCAGCACCCAGGCCATGATGCCAAAAGGGTCTTGGAGCAGCAGAGAAGAGTGGATGATTTAAAGTATTAACTTTATTAATAATGAAATGGGGGGAATGTCTGGGGTTGGTGTGAGGTCCTGGGTAATGCTGATTTGTATGGCACCAGTGAAGCAACTGCAGGGCCTTTGTAATTAGCAGGAATGACACTGCAACTCTCTAAAGACAATTACTCTGCAAATAAACAATGCATGTCAGCTAAGTGGTGTTTATTGTCATAATGGAAATGAATTCCAAAGGCTGGAGGCAGAATGAGCCCAGCACAGCTGAGCAGAGCATTCCACAGGAGGTGTTCCTGCTCTGAATTCCCAGGCTCTCTGTGTTCCCGGGGAGGGAGCAATGGCTCAGTTAGGTGTTACCAGGTAATTTGGGTCCATTAGCCTTTGTGCTGTTGTGCTCTGCTCAGTGGTGTGTTAAAAACACACCAAAGGAGATTCAGAAATCCTTTTAATTACCAGGCTCTGAGGAGGCACGGGCTGGGACAGTGGTCCCTGCACTCTGGATAAATTAGGTTTCAACCTGGTTTATTCATTTGCCCAGCTCATCTCTGTTACCAAGCCGAGCCCCACTTGTGTGGCTGTTTCTGGACAGCAGGGGTGGCAACGTTTGGTTGCCTGGCTGAGATAAGCACATTAAAGGCTGTGCTGACCTAGGCCAGAACAGGAATGGTCAGATTTATTTCATTTTGATTGTTCCCATGCATTTGGGAGGGGGCTGTTTGCCTGTCCCCACGCTGTACTCAGAGCATACATGTTTGCCTTTCTGCTGCTGTGCCTTTTGGGATGCTGATTCTACTGGAAAACTTGCCCAGGATGCCTGGATGAGACTGAAGGCTTGTGGTTAAAAGGAGTGTCTCTGCATTTGTGCATGATCAGCATAACTTTATACAGAATGGAGATCCTCCAAGGTATTTTCAGTCTGCTGTGGACTTCCTTCTGCACTCAGCAGTTGGGAAGAAGTGGAAGCTGGCTTCTGAAAGAGCTTGATCTGAAGTGTTCATGTGTTTGATGTGACATCGCTGCCGTGAGCAGCCACTTCACACAACTGACCTGTGTCTATAAACTCCTTAACAGCACATGAAATTCCCTCTGAAATAATAACCTTTGTGTTCCCTCGTGGGTTTGGCTTTGTATATCCCATCTGAGGCTTGAAACACCCCTCTGATGTTTTCTGCAGAAGGCCACACAATCACTGTGTATTTCAGCTTTGGATTAAGCTTATTTTTGTTCTTGTAAAATCCAAGAAGAAACAGTCAGAATACCAGGACAGGCATAATGTTTTATTAAACCTCTTTCATCTGCGTGAGTAGGAGTTGCTCCCTTTTCTTCCTGTAATGCCAAGGATTTCAATTTGGAAACAGTTTAAACTGAAGCAAAGATTAGTAGCTGGGTCAGGATGTATGTGGATAACAGTTTATCCTTTGAAAGGGCAGCAAACAGATGTCTAAGCAAAAATAATAATAAAAACGATGAAAAACGACATTTCCTCTGCATTAGCTGCTGTGAGAAGAGGGGAGGCCTCCTGGGGAATTGGAGGGGGAGCCTCCACAAGGGAAGTTTTACTCCAGAGAGAGGCACTCGGGAAATTGAGATGTGTCCTGGTGCAGAAATAGCTCCTGTGATGGATTGACTGCTTCCTTATTGTGTTTTCAGCAAGTTTTGAATCTTATATGAGCTGGTTTTGTAAGTGTTTCCTTTAATCCCATCTTGCCTGGGCTCCTAGTCCCCCCCTGTTTATTTTTGAATGAATACTTTGCCACGTCAGACTCTGGAGCATCAGGATTGTCATAGTAACTGGAGCTGCAGCCCTGGCTGGGAGCCAGGAGTGTGGTGATTCAGGGCTTCGTGTGGGTGTCTGCAAATGAAATCAGCTCCAATTCTCAGGTGGATCAATGAAATAGTATTTGTTTTTGTATTTTTATTTTCCCCTAGGAGGTGTTTTGAACATCTTCCCCACATATCCTGTTTTATTTCTACCATTTGAAAAGATAGGGAGGGTATTCCCGAACTCAGCATCTGAGCAGTAAATACAGCTCAGTGTGGGGAACACTCACCTGCTCCATGTTTTCATTTTACTTCACTTTAAATTCACAAAATATGAAACCTGTAAACTGGAATTTTGTACTACAGCAATTTGATTTAATTATGGCTGAGTTTGGGAGCAGGTTTGTGTACCTTGGGTGTGAATGTGGTCTCTGTGTAGGACACAAGAAGGAGGTAATTGCACATCAGGGTTTCCAAATGCAACCTCAATTTCTATAAATGGTGTTTGTGCCTGCAGTGAATCCTACCCTTTGTTTATATTTATATATATATAAAGGCTGTAATTGCAGGGCACACACACACAGGTGTCAGTGGGAACAGCAGGACTGTTATGGGCACATGTACTTCTGGGCACTGCTGAGGGTGAGCAAGTGCCTCATGTCTGCCAAGTGCCAGGAGGATGAATCCTCCTCTTTAACTGGTGGATCCCTTCAGTGTGTTTATCTCACACGTTTCCAGAGCCTCATCAAAGCCCTTAGTTGGATTTAATTGTAGAGGAGTTGAGTTTGCAGTGAGGGTGAAGTCGCACTGAAGACCTGTCTCTGAAAAATAGAAGCAATTTGTGAATGAAGATATTTTGTGTTGTGTTCATCAGGAAGAGAATGTCTTGCTTATCTGCTTGTATTGATTTGTATTTAAGTTGCTGCTGCTGTGGCCAAAGAACTGTGTTGCTCTGGTTTCTGACCTTTGTGGGTTTGTGGGAGTTGGATGGGTATGGATACATTTACTTAAGCTTTGGGAAAAACCTTGTGTATCAAAACCTTTCACTGCTGCCTTTGAGTTAGGGGGGCTTTATAAATTAATGAGGAATCATTCCAGTCAGTAATTAAGAATACAGAGAGGTGATTTAATAGGCTTTATGAATTTGAGAGGCATATATTTTAATGATTGCTTCTCTGTTATGACAAGTCATGCACAGGATGACCTTTTCCTCCATTTCTTCCTTTCTTTGCCATCAACTGTGAGGTTTAGGTGCTCAGTTTTCCTTTTAATCCTTTTTGTTTCTGTTCTATTCCCTGGGTACCTTTTCCCTGCAATCCAAGAGCCCATTTGGTGTTGGAGCTGTGGTTTGCCTCCTGTAAGGACTGTTACAAATCCACAGCTCGGAATCCCTGGAGTGGTTCTTTCTGCAGCTGTTTGTCTGCTGAGATCATTGATCCTGGGCAAGTGGAACAGGTTTTTAGTATGCTGGGAGTTCCACATGATGCTGCTCTTGAAATTTTAAGTCCCTTCTCCAGCTGGGCATAAATGGGAATGTTGACATCCCAGGATCAGAGGGGCAGAAGGTGCAGCCTGGGTGGAGTTGTGTAGGAATAAAATCTGTGTTGGGGAGGGTTTGTTGGGATCTTTGCTTTCCCATCCCAGAGTCTGGTTCCAGCCCTCCCCCTTCTGCCTCCTCACTTTGATAATTCCCAGGTCAGTGGCCATTTCCCTTCAGCCAGACCTGCACCCTGCTGACCTTTTGTGTTGCAGTGAGTCCTGAAGTTTTTCCCAACAAAGAACAAATTTGTTCTTTAACACAATTGCTTCCTTTTATTCTGAGACTCATCTGTTTCCAGCCTGTCCAGCTCAAGGAGATTAGGTGTGGGGGAGAGGGGAAGGAAACCTCTGGGGCCCTTGTGGGCTTTAAAAAGCATCTCTCTGTATTTCTGAGGTGCCCTAAAATGCCTCTTCTCTAATTTGAGCTGCTCTGTGTGGGGTTTTTCCACCTTCTCTTTAGTTAGTGGGGCTACTTTTGTTTGGGATTCTTTTGATTGTGGTTTTTTTCATAATTTGCTCTACTGTAGATGCTCTTCAAGGGGGGGAAGAGCAGTGGGAAAGCAGGGAGAGGCCCCTGGTTTTGCTGTCTGCACGTTGGCACTTGGTTTGCCTGTTGTCTTTTTATGAATAGTGTGGCTTTTGTATCATCATTCCAACTGGGAACCAGTGTGGAGGAGGGCAGTGACGTAATCCTTCCTCAGAGGCATCTGGTGCTGCTAAATAACTTAGTGCTGTGCCTCTTGCCTCACCTGAGGAAACTGCTGGCTCATACCTGGCCTCAGGGGGAAGGACTGAATTTTAGAGTTCAGTTTAATGGAATGTTAAATTTCGGCTTTTACTGTTTCAATTTTAGCTTGTAATGTTTTGATTTTAAATTTTTAAGTTTTAAATTAATTTTAGATTTAACTTTTTGGATTTACTTTAATTTCAATTTATGTAAAATTTGAATTTTTGAGTCATCATTGAATATTCTGTAGCTGTTTTTTTAACTCAAATTCACAAGGATGTCTGTCTAGAAAATGTGGAAGAAGCCTATATATAAATTGGTCTCAGAATATCTGACAACAACTAGAGATGTGTCTGAAGGACAGCACTGTTGTAGTCTGACTCTTAAGAGGCAGAATAGCAGCATTTATGTACTTATATTACTATCCCCGTGGTCAGATGGGAGCAAAACTAATCAATATTTTTAGTACTGAAGCAAATATTGGGATATAAAGTAAAGGAGACACAATTATTGGTTGCCTCCTGAAAACTTTGGTGTTATTTGATGAACGTATCTCGTTAAATTCGAACAGGCTGTTCAACAGCAGAGCACTTGGATTTCCTAAGCAGGACAAAGGACAGGATTTCGAGGCAAAGAATGAGCTGGTTTGTCCCTCGATAACTAAATTTGACAGCACAGCAGCTGTGCTGGAAGGAATTCTCTGCAGCCAAGTTCTTCTGCAGAGCTTTATTTTCTTTATCTCTCAGACCACTGGGTTTGGGATCCCCCTGATTCAGCTGCTCACACACTGCATGTGAAGCTTTTTATACTTAACTTTTATAAAACCAAATCAACAACAAAAACCCCCCTGAAATGTAGGTTAGAGATGGATGTGACCTAATGGAATATTTCAAATTAGGGCTGTTGGGTTGCTTTTGTGGCGTTTTTCGCTTCAGCCAAGTCTGTGCCAGGACCTTGAGTGACCTTTTCTCTTGTATTGAGCCCTGAAATTTTTCCCAACAACGTTCCAGTCACTGGACCAGACTAATGGGGTTGGAAACTTCCTCTGGTAGGATCCATCTACCCCAACTCTGCATTTAAATATTGGATGGCTGTCCCTGGGCTTCCTCTGGAGCTGCTGCTGGCAACCAGGCAGCTCCCCAGGGTGATAAAGCTGACCTGTCTTTATTTCTTGCCTGAGGAGAAGATTAATTCCCCCCAGCAATGTGTCAGGTTTTTTTCCACTGACTATAAATGAGTAGTTTGCACCTGGATTTGTGACACAAATACTAATAAATGTCTAGGTCAAAAAAAAAAAGGCATCCCTGTATCTCTGAACAAGGTTTGCAGGTAAAATATAATATTTTAAATACTATGCACAAAACAGTAGAATTCTGGAAAGGCTACAGAATTTCAAAGCTAATCAATGCTTAATTTTCTCCCCTGTCTCAGAGGAAATCTTTTCCCTCATACTGAGCTCTGAAAGTCTCTTTTGCCCCTCCGGGAAAAACTGGTGATGCCACAGGGACTCAATGTGGCTGAAATTGTGGTGTAATTGCTCTCGTGTGCATTGAGATTGTGTTTATTGTCCTGATTGACATGGTGAAGCTTGGCAACAAAATGCAAACGAGCAGGCAGAGATCCCTCTTCTTTCTTCTTTTCCCTGTTTTTTCCCTTCCTTTGGTGTGTTACCTATGGGATAACCAGAATTTCTGAGCATCCTTTGGCAGCAGGAGGAGGTGGTGTCCAGCCTTCCCACAGGAGTGGCCCGGCAGGAAGGCTGTGCTTTGCTGGAGATTGGCAGGATTGGCCATCCCTCTCCTTAAAAGGGATTAAATCCTCTGAAAATGGCTGAAAATTCACTTCTTTGAGTCCCAGATCCTCCTGGAGAAGCCAGCACAAAAATAACAGCAGAGGGTTCTCTGTGCTGGGCCTGTTGGAACAAGAACTTAGTTTTGCCTTGAAACCTAATACAAAGCTTAGGCAGAGCTGAAGGTTAAAGGCAGGTAGGAATTATGAGGTTTATATATATATATATATATAAATATAAATAACAATAATAGTGAATGATGAGTTATTATTCAGTCATTTCTTATGTGTATTACTTTATCAGAGAGGCCAAAATTCAGCCAAGATGACTTTATAACAGAGATGACTTTAGAACTGTCTTGCTGGGCAAGAGCAACAAAGATTAATCACAGGATTGAACTTTTTTGGTATTAATTTTCCATGCTGGGGTGAGATGCATGTGTAAAATCAGTGTTTGGTTGTTTGGGGTTTTTACCCTTTAAAATTCAAGTTAAAGCTGAACTTTTGGGAGAAGAGGCTGGTCTTCTTAAAATATTAAGGAGAAGTAGCAGAATTCTCTGGGAGGAGTGAAGTGATATTTGTCTGTACTGCTGCTGAGCTGTGTTTGACTCCATTGCTTTTACTACTCTAGAATTGGGAAGCTGTACATTTTTCTTTGGCTTTGCAGCCTCCATCTAAACATCTTTTATTCAAAGGAAGGGAGTACATCAGTGCTTCAGGCACTTCAGTTCCTAGGAAGGTGTGGGCACTAAAAACTTCCAGGGAATCGGGTGCAGTTACTGAGAGTTCAGCTGCTGGATTTCATGAAGAAAGAGACTCAAAGCTGTGACAAGTCAAACCAGCTCTGAGCAGGGCAAAGCTCTTGTTTGGGTTTAGGTTTAATGGGTGATTATTTATTTCCTGCCAGTAGACTCTTGAAGGGGAATGTTTCCCCTTTTCCAGCACAGTTTCAGTGATGTGGATGTGGTTTGGGTTTTGGTTGGGCAAATGTGAAACACGATGCTGGTTGAGAACCACGGGGTCAGTTGGGAAGAACGTGCTGTTTTTCTGTGATGTTCAAAAAAGGATGTTTATAGTATGTTTAAGAATCAGTGGCACCTGCTTTTCTGCCTGTCTTGTCTGAGTTCTGCTACATGGTATGGAAATCTCTATAGCAAAAAAAAATAGTTGAAAACTCCTTTGACTTGGCTGAAAAGGCATTTCTGTGTGTCAGCCAGGAGTTCCTAAGGGTTGGCAAGATAAAATCTTACCTTGGTTGAGATAAAGGGGTAGTTTTAGTTCAGAACAGGCAGCTCTAGTTTGGCCAACTCTCAGAAAAGCGGAGCTCTGTGGTGATTCAGGCTGGGTGTCTGAAGACCAAGAATGCTTTTTTTAATAGCTTCTCTCTTTAATAGAGGCTTTTCCCCTCCTGTGGCTGTTACTAGAAGGGTAAAATCCCCAGTGCTGGTCCTTTTGCAGTGTCACTGCTCTGGACTAGTCGAGCCCTGTGCCAAGCCCTGTGTTGGGGTGGTGGGGAGAGGGCACAAGTAAGAAAAACAGAAACAGGAGTAATCCTGCTCATTCAGGGGAGCTGGTGGTGAGGAATTGCTGCCACCACAGCAGGGAAAATTGAAACCCAAAGAGGAGTAATAGAAATGGTGATGACAGCACTTGCTGCTCCTGCTGCTGGTGCAAACAATTAGCACTATTCATTTGGGATAAAGCCCAATCAGTAGCATTTTCCAGAAAAGGGATGATTCTGCCCTGCCACCCTTCTACAAGCAGCCACACCAAGTATGTTGTGATGCACAAGGCTTGGTTCCTATCTCTGGATTCTTTTTTGCTTTCCTTGAGGTTTCTTTTCTTGTTCCAGGGCTGCATTTCTTTCCTGATGCTTCTGTGTTACTTTTTTCTGCTCCCTCTTTCTTTGGGGTGACATCTTTGCTGGGAGTGGCTGTTTGGGTGACTGTTCAGCCATCCCATATTTACCCCCATGTCTGAGTGGGCTGACCTGGAAGCAGCAGGAGATGGTGAACTGCTCCAAGGGCTCTGGAGCTGGAGGGAAGATCCACTCTCATGGTCTGGCTGCCTTACAAGTCACTGCAAGGGGGCAGGGAAGGCATTGGCTGGGAATTAGGGCACATCTGGGGTCACCCAGCTGTTCCTGCCCTGCCTTGGGGCACATCTGGGGCCATCCCTGCCTTGGCTCTCACTGAATTCTCTTTCAGCTTGTCTGCACTTGCAGTGTGTTGAAATTTAACTTGTTTTTTAAAGTACCAGAGCTTGGTGCTTTTTTGTGCACATCCCTTGGCACTTCATTGCCACATCCTGGTGGTGTTTTCCCACCTAAATGATCCTGTGTTGTTGGTGGGAAGCTCAGCCCAGAGCTGAGTAGGTGTGGACACTTTGGAGCCCAAACCTCTCCCAGTTCCCCAGTGCTCTCTTGCTCACACCTTGTGACACCTGGGCTGAGTTTGTGTTCCTGTGTGTCCTCAGCTTCCTGAGGATTTGGGCTGGATGCTGTCTTTATTGTTTAAATGCTGGGATGAATTCAGAGCCTTTAGAACACCCTGAGGTGGAAGTTGGCTGTGCCTTTGCTGCATTAATTCATTCACTGTGGTGGGAGGAACTCGCTCTCCTCTGAAAAAAGATTATTCTGAATTAGAACAAAATTTTCTTGGAAGCCCAGTACAAAATAGTGCAATTTAAATTGCAAAGGGGCAAAAACGTTGTCTGGGCTGTAGAATGACAGCTATCCAGGATAAGTTAATACTTCCAAGTGCTCCTAACTCTGATGTTTTTACATCATCAGTGACTGTTTGTGCTCTGTCCACTCCAAGTTCCGTTCTCTGAAGTGTGTCAGGGCAGAAGTGTGTCATTGCTTTGGTTGCATCTCCTCTTCTTGATTGTCACCTCATCTACCACTTCTAAATTCCATTTCCAGCACTCTTTCCACCCCTCCTGTCTCTCCTGGTACCAGAGAGCACTGCAGAACCAGAGCCCTACTTGCCAGCTGCCGCCGCTGCAGCTCAGCTGCCGGGCAGGCCCTCAGACTTTGGCAGCAGCCTGGCCCTGGATTCACTGGGGGTTTCCATGGGAGGGATGTGCTGGACACAAACCCAGAGGGTGGTTTTGGGCAGGTGCTGATACAGATAAGGGCACTGGGAGGTTGGTTTTGTTTTCCTCCCTTACAAAAGATTTCTTGGGTTTATTCATCTTTGCTCCACAAAGTGCTGCCTGTTCCAGAGTTACCAGAGAAATAAAAGTTGCAAACAAAGGAGGGATGCAAAGCACAGAAATGCAATTTAAGTAACAAATGGGAGGTGCAGGGCACAAAGATTTATCCATTTGGAATTGGACAGTGTGTCAAGGGCTGATTCAAAGCCTTGCAGAGTTCTGCTTTTTTCTGCCATGTTGTCTGTAAAGGGATTTGCTGATAACTCACCTTCATGGGCAGAGAAAATTCTGTAGCACAGATAAGAGTGTCTGGGAGGGAAAGGAAAAGAAAGGCCTGGATATAAATGAGGAAGAATTTATTTTTGTGGTTTTTTTCCCTAAGGGAATGTCCACGTGAGTTTCTGAAACAGAGCTTTCTTCTCTTTATCTTCACTCCTGGGATTTGATGTGACACTGGGGGTGGCAATGGAAGGGGAGCCTGGAAATGGTTATGTTTTCTTCAGTAAGGAAATAGGAGAGAAAAGAATGGGATATTGGAAATAAGGACATCTCACGGGGGTTGAGGATCTCATTTGAACCTACGCAGAACTGTGGTTTGTCAAGCAAAAAAAACCCAAACAAATTGTGAAATATAAGTCTCCATTGCTAAGAAAACAAATGCTAAAAGGTGCATTTTTATGAAAGGGGAAGTTGAGTTTTTCAGACTACAAAATCCCATTTTGTCCTTGTGCTAAGTTTGAGACAGCATAAAAACCTCTAAAATATTTACCTTGGAGTTGTGTTGGAAAGAATATTATATAGCCCTGATACCCGATGTATTTTTGTCTGCTATTTCAACTTAAAAATGGGTTTCTGACTTTTTTTAAATTTAGAAATTGCCCTGCTTTAATTTTTTTATTTTAAGCAAGCCAGTTCATGTATTAAATTGAAATCTGTACAAATTACAGTTAATTATAGGCAGCTCAGAGTGAGGCCTAAAATAGGTCACATGCTGTTTGGAATAATATGTGCCCAAAATGATTAAATCTGGGTTGTTGGGCCTGAAATTGGTTCTGGGGTGTTTGATCCTCCTCTGGCTGCTGCTCTTCCCTTCTCCTGCTGCCATGGTCAGTGTGCTCCTTGGGAAGGGAAGAACAGGATGGGATTGCTAAGCCTTCTGTCTAACATGAGGGGCTTTTTCACTCTATTTCTTGGGGGTGGACTGAGATCCTTCCTAAATGTTGTCACATTGGATTCCAAGGGGGAAGATGTGCTGTTCTACTAAAATGAAAACAGCTGACACTAAACTTCATTTCTTCCTTTTTTTTTTTTTTTATTTTTGAGTCCTGACTTCGAGGGGCCATTTCTCCTCCTCCTGTTTGGAGGGATGATGGCAAAGCTGCCCAGTGAGTCAGCACAGGCTGGTTTAACCCTCCCCAGCTCAGCTAATGCCAGCTCTAGTGTTTTTGTTTATGGCTGATACACGGTCCTTGGCTTCCTGTTGTCCTTCAGCTGAATGAATGCTTATGCCAATTTTTATTATTCTGAATGCTCCTGAATTAATTACATTAAACAACTTCACCAGTGACCTTGAGCAAAAGTAATTTCCAGCAGCGCATTCTGCATTTATGTGCTGACTTAATAAATGGCTGCACACTGCCACTGCTCAGCTCTGCTTTCACATACCTGCATGTATGTCCTTGCTGGGAACTAGTTATTGTTTTAATCTTATGCAGGAATATTTATGTGTCTCCATTTTGGGGTGCATTATTGCAGCAGGTACTTGTAAAATGGTCTGCCAATAAAAATATGAGGTTGAAAAAGGTACCTGTGGTGCAGGGACTTACCTGCAGATACACCAAGGAATTTGTTTTTAAAGCAGATGTGCTGTGAAAATAACAATGTGGACTTGAGCTTGGTCATTTTGCTTCCTGACCAGGTGTGGTGCAGTGTAAATAGAAGGGGGGGTTATTTTTTTCCTTGCACAAACCTGAGAGCTCTGAAAACCCAACTGCCTTTTTCCTGCTCTTCTCTCCTCTGTCACTAAGCCCAATTTCTGCATAACCATTGGTAACAGCAAGTCATCAGCTGATCTGCATGTTCAGGGAAGGCTGAGACATAAACCCCTGCCCTGGGTGAGCTCTGGAGCCCCACTATTCCTGGGGATCAGCTGTGGGGAAGGAACTGGGGAGGCCCTTGTGCTGCTGGGTTTGTCCCTGAGCTGAGGAGCACTGCTGGCCTTGGGCAGCAGCTGTGCTGTTGGGCAGCAGGCTCTTTGGGGGGAGTTATTTGGAAGGGTAAAACTGTGATTCAAAAACTGTCCTTTCCCAAGAGGTGGTTTTCAATAGAGCTCAGGATGCACAGACAGGAACCTCAGGCCCACCCCTGCCAGCAGCCAGACTTTAAGGTGCAGCTGCCGTGGGTCTGAGCTGGTCCAGGAGGCTCCTGACTGGACTGAATTCCTGCCGGGTCCATCCCCATGAGGACGTTGTGAGTGTTCCCCAGCCCTGCCCACCCAGGGCCGGCAGTGGGGAGGGGTTTGATCTGATCTCAAGTCCCAGCAGAGTTCAGGCTGCAAGTTAAACTGAGAGCTGTCCACCTTTGGATGATTTGGGGAAACTGCCTCAGCAAAGGGACTCACTGGAGGATTGAGGTTGTTCTATGTCAGGTTTTCTGGAAAACTCCCCAAGTGCCAAGTGCTTTTGTTTTCCTTTGGTGCCATCCCCCTGTGCTGTGAAGTGCCAGAGCTGCAGGAGTGTTTGGCCAATGCTGTGAGCACAGGGTGGGATTGTTGGGGTGTCTGGGCAGGGCCAGGAGTTGGCCTGATGATCCCTGTGGGTCCCTCCCAGCTCAGGATGTTCTATAATTCCATGACAATGGAGAATGCCTTACATACTCCACTTGACTCTGGAGCACTGTTAGACCCTGACTGATGGAGCTTCCATTGTTTTCCCCTGCCTTTCCAGTAGCACTTTTATGTTTTCTGTTGATCATCACTTACCAAGCCGAGCTTGGAGAAAAAAAGGCTTGAGGAGCTGAATTCTCCTTGCCAAAGGAACCAGCTCAGGGAATGAGGGGGGTGATGATGTCACCCTGTTAAAGCTTCAAAAAAGATTGATTAGAAAAGATTTCCTATCCTTGAATATTTCAGTCTGGGGCCTCTTTCTTTGCAACTTGTGTCTTCTGCAGCTGTGGTTTAGCAGGATCTCCGAGGAAATTAAAGTAATTAGAACATTTTCATTTTAAGTTTCTGGCAGTGTTTTAAGTTTGTTGAGGTTCTCTCAGCCCAACAGGACTCCACAAGTGTGGGGTTGAGCTTTGCAAGGGCTGCTGGTGCACATCCCACTGTAGACCCGTGAGCTGTTCTCAGTGAATTTGGTCAGGGGCTGTATCATGGTGACATTAACCACAGGGCTGCATTTTTGCAAGAGGAGAACAAAAATTTACAGCCCCTGTTTACTTAATGGTAGGTCAAGAGGCCAGTCCTGCAAATCATTTCTCATTGTAGTCGTTTCAATATGGAAAATTTTTCAGGGGAATGCATCCAGCTTTTTTTCTCTTCATCTTTTCTGTTTCCTTCTGCTGTTCTTTGAACTTGTAACGCTGGAGGCCACAGAGACATTTTGTGGGGAATGTAACCTCAGACAGGAACACTTGATGGAAGCAACTTGTGCAAGAGAAATGCTCCCTGTAAATGGAAATCATTCATGGCTTTTAGCTCTCTAAAACCCCTCCTAAGGCTCCTGCTGGGTTCCTTTCACTGACAGTAATGCAGAGGATTAGTCAGCACCATCTAATTAGGCAACAGCAAAGCAGGAATTGTGCTCAGCAGCTCTGCCCTGATTCCAGCTCCATTCACAGGACTTGCCCATTGAAACCAAGTGCAATAAGGACATTTCAGGGATGGCACTGGGAATTATGGGGTGGGTGTGAGGTGAGGCACAGTTAAATTGGATTTACACCTCAGGAGGAAACTCAAGGTCATCCTGTACCCAACAGTCCTGTGTTCTGAGTGAGTCTGCAGGTACCTGCAGCACCTCCTGGTTCCTTAATAGCTCTGATGATTTCAGCTTTAATTTCACTCCATCCTGCTGAAAAGGGTGGGAGTGAAAGTTGCTGGATAGCATTTCCTTCCTGTTCCTGTATGTCTGGGGTGCTTTGGTGTCCATTTGGGTTGTTGAGTGATGTAACTGTGGCTGAATAGCCTTAAAAATGTGCTTAGCAACTGCACCTGGCAGGGCTGAAACAGGAGAGCTTGTCTTGGCTTCTTCCAGGGGAGGCTCATGGTGGAGTCTCAGCATCCAAGAAAACGATTTTTTCAGTGACACACAGAGCGCAGGAGAAGTGGTTTGTGTTCAGGAGGTTTGTCTTGGCCCTTCCCTTCACGGAAGCACTTGAGCACACATTAACTGCAAAGGGCTCCTGAGCAGTGCTGACACTTCAGTTCAGGACAAGCTGGATCTCACTCCTTTCCCAGTGGTTCACATGAGATTACTGACAGCTGAGGAATCTGGGGAGAATCTAATGGAGGTTGTTGCCATTAAGCTTTGCCAGTTGGGGCATTACCATCAAGGAGGACACTGATCTTTTTGTACTGAGCTTTAAAACAAACAAGCAAAACACTTTTTTCTTACTAGAGTACCAGCATGAAGTGGCCACTGAATAATTCTGAACCAAAGACATGGCTGTAGATGATTTACCATCTGCAATGAACCGACAGAGCTGGGACATGACAGAAGACAGGGTGGGAAAGTTTTCTGCTGATTTCTTCACTGCTTTCTGGTGGGAAATGATGTTGTTGATCAAATCAGCCTTATTGCTGGTATTGAGAACAAACCTGTACGTTGTTCCTAAGCCATTATGGCTTTTGTGACTCCCAGTTTCAATGTAGGAAGTTGAAGCCTGAAGCTCCTTCTGTGGGAGGAGGGACAAGTATCCAAGAATCCCTGATTAGCTGGAATGTCCATTTTGGTGCCTGTGAGTCAGTCTGGCTGTTCTGACCGTGTTACAAAGGTGAGAAAAGAGGCAAAATCCCCTCCTGGAACAGCTGACGAGGAACTCCTAGGAGGGAAGAGATGTTGGGAAGTGGAGAGTGGGTGATTTTGGTGACAAGGTGGCTCCAGCCTTGGAATGGTGTTGCCTCACTGAAGGGATGAGGTGTAGTGGAGAGAGAGCATGTGAGTGGGATTCCAGGGAACTCAGAGGAGGAAGCAAACAGGAGTGAACAAAAACCCCTTAAAAATGTAGAATTTGAAGAAGCGAATACCTTCAGGCATTGTGGAGAGGCTGAATCTGGAGAAGTTATTTTTCCCAGCCTCCCACACTCCCTCAGGAACACCATCTGCAAGTGTTTCTCTTTTCCAGGCTAAGGAGTACCAGAGGAGATTAGAGCTGTATTTTCCCAGACTTTAGACGAGAGATCTCTGGGGCCATGTCTGCCGAACCTTCCAGCCAAGCTCCACTGCTTTCTTCCTTATTTTTCTTGTTTAAGGGAATGTCCTCAACATAACAATAAAAGCAACATAACAATTCACTTAAGGGGACTACAGTAAGATAAAATGACAGGTCTGCCCACTGAAGACACCTTTGCAGTGATGTTCTGCATGCAGATGAGCTCTTGGATCTCCTTCCTGCTGCTGGGCATCTGGCAGTGTCATGTGGGATCAGGATGACACTTGCTGGTCTGGCAGTTCCCCTTTGTGCTCACCCAAGACCCCACGTCAGTTCTGAGCGTTCCCAACCTTGCACATCACATTGTCTTTACAGTCTTGTCACTGTTTGGGAATGAACTCCGAGAAAAAATCTGATTTTCCTCATGTTTTCCCTTTGTTGTTGGCATTTTTTTTTAAGAGAAGGTGGAAGAGGTACCTTGTGTGAGGCAGTTGTGAGGTGAGTCAGGTCTGTATAAATAGAAGTGCTGAGCACATGGGATAAGCTGCAGAAAGGCTTCAGAGGCAGGAAAGCTGCCTTGTTAAAATGATCCCATAATTGAAATGCCTGTCCTTTCAGGCTGCTGCCAAGGGTACCTGCACATCATTTCTTCCTCCTTCCAGTGCAGGTTCATTTACAATTGTAATGAATGCATTTGTTAGACCACTGAAGTTGGAGCAGGAAGCACAGGGGGTGGGCACAGCTGCAGTGGAGCTGTGGGTGCTGCTCAGGGGTTTTCTGTGCCAGGAGTGAAGTGTGTCCTGTCCTCAGCAGAGCTGATGTCACCTCATTTACCCCCCCCCCATCCCTTCACTCGTGATAGGTTTGGAAGTCCAGGGCTTTATTTTCTCCAGTTTCTGATGATTTGCAGAATCATTTGGACATGACAACAGTCCTTGGCTTCCTTGGCAGCACTGTCTGCAAGAGACACCTGGCAGTGTTTGGGGGCCGTTCACTTGGGGTTATTTGGGAACACTCAGCCTCTCTGCAGTTCAGGATACGGGGAAGAGCTCAGCAAATCACTCTGTAGAAGCTTCAGTTTGGTCTCTTCCAGAATATTAGAAGCCTAAAGTTACTGTGAGTTTGCCCAAAAATTAGGATGCAGACTGCTTTATATTCAGTGTACACTGAGCCAGGAGAAATCCCATGGGGATGGAATCTGTAATTCCCAATGGAATGCCTAAATTTTTGTGTTCTCGTTTAATTTGTCACTCAGTCTCTATTTCAGTTGTCTTGGATGCACATTGGCATAAAGAAAAAGCCAGGTGTATGGGCAAGGTAAGGAAGCTGGAGGGCAGTGGGAATCCAGGCAGAGGGAGGTCTTCCCTTCTCTCCTGGGGCAGGTCCTGCTGCTGGAGATGCAGCTGCTCCAGCTCAGCTGCCTCCACCTGCTCTGCCGGGGTTCCCCAGCCATTCCTCCTCCATCCCGGGGGAACTGATGGTGGGATGGACCTGGGGGCTCTGACAATCCCTGCCCTGCCTTTGCAAACTGCAGCTTGTGGAGTTACTGAATAAAGGGTGAGTGTGGCAGGACCCTGCCTGCCCAGGGGGCACACACAGAGAATTCACTGATCCAACCAAACGAGGGGCAGGAGCGCAG
>NW_021940545.1:667597-673403 GCF_001715985.3 Manacus vitellinus
AAGGGTGTCCCACCAGTGCTGCCATGGAATGCCATGGCACAGCAAGGGTGTCCCACCAGTGCTGCCATGGAATGCCACGGCTGGGGGTGTGTTTTGGTGCTGCAGCAAATCCATCTGAGCTCCAGGTTGCCTCTTCCCCATCTCCTTTCCCTCCATCCATTAAACCAACAGCTCTGAAGAGCCTGTTTACCTTAATAATCAAGGGAGGAACAGAGAGATTCTTTCCCTCTACTCTTTCAAAAACAAAAAGAGAAGCACGACTCACTATTGCTGGGTTCCCTTTGTGTCTTTAACTAGGCCAGCACTAAAAATGGAAGATAAGATCCCAGAAATTTCTTTTGATTAGCTGCAAGTTTGAAGAACAATGTGCAAGGGAGAAGGTGGAGGAACACAGGCTGTTGAGGATGCTGGAAAATACTGAAACAATCCCTCTGTACACTCAGAGGCCACATCATGCAGGAGCTTGGGACTCTGAGGCAAATATGAAAATGAAATTAGTCTCTCAGTAATATGCAATGGGCTTTCTTTTCCTTTATAATTTTATTGGATTTTCCTTTTTTTACTTGCCTTATGTTAAAATGGCATTTGAAACTTCTGTTGCAATGCATGGGTTGTATATATTGCTTAATTTCATCGGCCTTTCTCTGAAGAGGTATTGGGAGAAGAACAATGTTTCCTCCTTTTTGCAAGCTCTAGTTTATTTGTTTGAAGTCAGTTTTCCTCTCCCCTTCCATCTTCTGTTTTCCTTTTTCTGTAGAAGTGTTATGATACTCAGCAACAATACAAATATATGGAGTCTTAGAGAAATTAATTTGAAAACTTGTATTGTTTTTTACAAGCTCTTACATGCACTGGGACATGGCCAGGAGAAATTTTTAAGGAAATGGTTGCTGGCTTAAATATTCAATAGGAAGAAATAATAATAATAATAAATCCCAACCCCTTTGCATCTTTTATATTTATTCTAGATCAAGTCACAAGAAAAAGTGGAACCTGTCCAGCATTAAATAAATACAGGTTTTGCTTTACTTGTTGAAATAAGTAAGGAATGAAAACCGAAGAGGCTGAGTTTATATGGGAGCAATAATCCTGCAGGAGTAGAGCAGGAATTCAATCTATTTGATTATGACCAGAAATGTGATAAAAAATAACTCTCCAGACCGTGACTACAGCTTGTAGTACTCTCATATATAGCCCACCTTAAAGGGCTGAATCAAGTAGTGCATCACCTGACAGGAAATCCTTAAAGGTTTGACTTTGAGAACAAATCTGTGGCTAAATCAGTGAGTATTCTGTGCTCCATGCAGAGGAATCCAGTCCCATCAAAGGTAATATTTGCATTAATATTTACATTAAAGCTTTAAAAGCTTTAGATAAAAGAAAACTCCTGTGCCAGCAGGATGAGATGTGCAACAGGACTGAAGGCAGCCAGGGCTGATCCATCACATCCATGGATACAGCACTTTGAGCATCTCTTTGTGCCTCTTCCCACAGGGAAACTCTGCCTGGCACAGCTGGAGTGCCCCTGGATGTGGTACCAGCCCTGAGACTGCCAGTCTTTCTCTGGGAGCTGAGCTGGGCTCTTGTTCATTGTCCGGCTGGGCAGAGAGGCCAGAGCCTGAATAAACCCTTGGATTGGCTTTGAAGTGAAGAAAAAAAAAATCTTTCAATCTCCAAAGTGGTTCAAACATTATTTTGTTGCCCTGGGAATGCTCTTTGGGTTGGTGTTGTTAGAGACAGGTTATATTGCTGAATGCACCAAACACGTCAGGTTTCTGTGCTGGGCAGGAACTTCAGTCAGGAGTATTTGTAGCCATTTTCCTTCACTCCTTTTCCTCCTAGCTGTGATGGTAAAATTATGATGAGAGATTTTTATTTGACCTTCTTTGTAATAAATATTTCGGTGCTTTTTCTGCTTTGGAAGCAATATGTTGGGAAATCATTTGGGAATTGGGCATTGGGATTGAGATTACTGAGGAGCAGGACTTGCTTCTTTGAGACTTCCATCTAAAGATCTACTTGCAAGCATTGTTTTCTGTCCCTAGTTTGATGAATGGGTCTTTTAATTGATCTCACCTTTTCAAAATTGCATTCTAGGCATTAAATATAAGTTCTGTTACTGTGTGAAACTGCAGTTTGTTGGCCTGTTGTTCACCGAGGATTAATGTGGTAATATGGAGTTGTGGACTCCCCATCCCTGGAAGTGTTCAAGAATGGTTTGGGTTGGAAGGGACCTTCAAGCCCATCTCATCCCACCCCCTGCCATGGCAGGGACACCTTCCACTGTCCCAGGGTGCTCCGAGCCCCGTCCAACGTGGCCTTGGACACTTCCAGGGGTGGGGCAGCCACAGCTTCTCTGGGAAAATAGAAACATAAAAGGCAGGGATTCTGCAGCTGGAACCCAAGGTGGATGTGCTGGTCAGTGCATACCTGGGGGAGGTGACTTTGTCCCAGAAGTGACAGGGACAGGCCTCTGGAAGAGGCCTCTGGCTGTGCTGGTTCTGAGGGGCTGCAGGGAGTGAACCAGGAATGGGGGTGTCCAGCATGTCCATGTTCTTTGTGCAGAGTCTGCTCCCCTTGGAGAGGCAAGGTTTTCATAATGCTTTGAACTTGAAAAATTGGTTGGGTTGGGTTCGGGTTGTTTCTTTCTTTCTTTCTGGTTTTTTCCTTCCCCCATTCTCATCCTGCTCAAGCAAAAGCTGTTCTTACCGAAAATCTTTGTTTCTCAGTGTTTGGCCTTTTTTGGGTGTTTTAGTCACTTTGTTGTGGGGTGGGAGTGAGGGACAACAAGCAGAAAACTTGTCCATCTTTAAATCTTTATTAAAACCACACTTAGTAAGACTTAATTTTTTTAGAAGCACTTTCCCTGAGCAGCTATCACTTTCAGTGCTCAAAAAGGCATTTCAAGTGTATTTGATTTTCATAGTCTTCATTTAAATGCAGCCCCTCGAACTATAGGAGGGATAATTGGACACCCAGTTTACTGGTTCTGGAATTCTGGGTGTTTGGCAGCAACAGAATTGGAATTAAATCAGCTGTGAGTCCTATTTGATCTGGAGAAGATGTCTGTGAGCTTTACTTTAGTGATTTAAAATTATGGGGATGGTCTTGATTTTAATTTGTAAATATTGGGCCTTCTTGCAGGTAGGCCTTATATATAACCCATGTATAAGGTTGGATATTTATATATAAAAAATACAGATAAATTGATGTATAATTTAAAGCAAATCCATAAGCAAAAGCTGATCATCTGAAGCCTGCAGTGAACATTAGAAGCTTGAGAAATAGTTCTATGCGGTGTAATGAGTAGAGCTTAGATTTTCTTAATTTTAGAAGATTTTGTGTTTTAGAAAGCTTATTGTGATTTATCTTTTTTAAATTTCCCTTGTAAAATTATTCAGTGTTTTCCAGATAACAGGACACAGAAAAAAAGACTTATTGCTGCCACTTCAAATCTGAAGCCCTCAGCTTTGGCACCAGCTCTGGTTCACTCTTACAGCCCTTAGAGCATGAAAGTGTCAGAAACATCCAAGTAATCAACTCACCACAAACACAGAAGCACATGTGGCTCCTCCACTTGGAGGGTTTTGTTGCCTGGCCTTTAAATTTCACGCGACAAACATCAATCTGCATGTGCAGGCTTGAAGATATATTTATTTTCAAGGAGAAGATGCAGCATCTTTCACCTGATACTTTTATTTATATTCAAAGAGCAGTCTCTAAATCTATTGTGGCAAGTGTACCCTCTTTTTATAAAAATACTCACCTGTAAATATTGATTATGACAACTCCTTTGCACCAAATTACAGCCTGTCTGTGCCAGGCCATGAGTCACCTACTGCAGTTGTCACCCAGGAGTCTGGCACTCATGTTCCTTTTTATAGGTTTGACTTAAACATAGTGATTTACTTTTTTCCCCCTCAATTTCTCTTACAGAAATTGAGTCCCAAGACACCTTAAAAGCCACGTGTGGGTTGTTGAGACGTAAAAGGGACAGGCTGTTCCTCCCTGAGGGAAATCATGGGTGTTAGGTCTGAGGGTCCAACGGTGGGACAGGAAAACCAGGCCCAAGTGATTCCATGTGATCCCTGTGTGTTCCACGGGGAACTCATTTGATTTGCCATGGCTTTAACTTGCCCTCCCCTGTATAGGGGATTCCCTGTGGGAATCCTGTCCTGCTCACAGCAGGACATTCTGCTGGGTGACACGGGAGCTCTGCAGTGGGGGCTTCTCTTCTTCCTCCCCCAAAACTATTTGTAGGACAGTGGCCTCATTTCCCAAGGAAAACTCCCAGTCTGATAGGCACTGAAAGAGCAGTGTGGTTGATTTAACAGCCAGTTCTTGCACTGTTGTGTCCTTCCAAATGGAATCAGGGGCAAGCTGAGTTTGATGCAGCTGTGGTGGGTGTGGGAGAGCAGTAGGTGCTGGTGGAGCTCTGCCCTTCAGCCCTTCATTTTCCTGCAGGAGGCTTCTCTGCTGGTGCAGAACGTGCTGTCCTGCAGGGCTGTTTGAAATGATGTTCTGTTTGGTTTCAGTAAGACACCCATTTCCTTCCACAGCCTCTGACAGAATGTGTTTGGTACTCGTCTGGTTTCTGGGAGTGCTCAGAGATGAGCTGAAAGGCCTTATTTTGGCTCCCCCAAAGGCGCAGGGGATTGTCTGCCTGCCTTGCTGGCCCCACAGGGTGATTTTTCTCCTACCTGCCTTACTGAGAGAGAAAGGGGACTCTGTGGGGTGAGGGCTGGGGAAGCAGCAGTGGGATTGGGGAGCACTGCCTGTGACCCTGCAGTCATTCCCTGTGTGCTCACACAGCTCAGTTATGGTCCCATCTCTTCATTTCTCCTCCAGCTTTTCTGTGCAGACTCCTGTGCCTCGGGAGTGTTCCTGCAGCACTGCGGGTTCAGTCAGTGCTGGCACCCCCAGATATCACTGGGACTAACTTCTGTCAAATGGAAAAGGGAGTTGCTTTGTTTTTCCTTTAAAGTGGTCTTTAACAATAGTAAGAACTCAAGCACTAGAATGGTCTCCTGTGTTCTTTTCTGATTTATTAACATCATTTGTCCTGAAGCTTTGTAGCTGTTGAGCTCTCCTGTCCATGGAATAGATGCTGGAAGACTGGAGAGCTGTTTAAAATAACTGGCAGTGGATGTTTAAGAAATCCTGTCCCTGTCATCCCAAAAGATGGGGTGTAAGCCCTGATCCAGGCAGTGCTTTTCAGGAAAATCTTGTTTTCAGCAGGTTGTGTTGGGTTCCTTCTCTTTAATTTGTGAAGAATTTGATTTATGCCAACAGCAGTTCTTTGCAAAACAATGAAAGCAAGCTTGTGAACCAAAAGAGAGGTTAGCCCAAGCAGCAAGGTGGCTGCAGGGGGAGTGTTGCTTTCCTGTGCTTAGGATGTTGCAAGGAATACAAACAAGCCTTGTCCTCTTTTGCTCTTTGAGCTGGGTTTGTCTGTAGTCTCTTTACCCCCAACAGCAGCATCCTTTCAAGCTCTGTTAACAAGCCCGTAATTTCCAACAGTTGAGATGGGCTTTTAAAAAGCTGTGCAAGACCACTTTTAGCTGGAGCAAGGCAGGCAACAGGGGAGCATCCTTAGGGATTCTTCATCTTGTGCCTGGATGAGGGTCTTGAAAAATCACTTGGGAGCTTCAAGTTGTTGGACTGAGCTCCAGTGGTTTAAGGAGTTACCAGTAAATCCTTCCAGTACCTGAAAGCAGTCCGCAAGAAAGATGGAGAGAGACTATTCACAAGAGCCTGGAGTGAGAGGACAAGGGGGAATGGCTGCCCACTGACAGAGAGTAGGTTT
>NW_021940545.1:674382-684561 GCF_001715985.3 Manacus vitellinus
TGGGCAGTGCTGGTTTGGAGCCTGGTGCCAGGGGCCTTCAGGCCTTGAAGTGCAAACCAGCCGTGGCCTCGCTCTCCCGACTCTGGGATAAATTACACTGAACACTCCACCAAAACACACCTTTGCTTGTATTTCCCAGGGAAATCTTTGCTTCTTACAGCTCATTTTTCTAGTCCATGTGTAAAAACTTCTCTTGTTCCCCTTCACGCCGAACTAATCGTGGAATCCCAGAATGGTTTGGGTTGGAAGGGACATTAAGGACGGTCTGATACCACCCCCTGCCACAGGCAGGGACACCTTCCACTAGCCCAGGCTGCTCCAAGCTCTGTCCAGCCTGGCTGTGGACACTTCCAGGGACGGAGCATTAGGATTTCTGGATGTTGTGTCTTGGGACCAAGGCAGGCATATCCTTTTCTGTGTGTCCTTTTCCCCTGACCATAACACTGTGATGTTTTCTGGCCATAACACACACCCAGGCTTCTCATGTGTTCTCCATGCAAAACTAATGAAAAATTTGCTAAAAGATTCCCCAAGCTCTTTCTCTATCTTCTTTTATTTTCCTGTGGTGCTTCATAGGTTTATTATAGCTTAAAACATTGAGATTATCCCCATAAGGAAAGCAATTAACCAAAATCTGAGCATCAATGGATTGTAATGAGAGAAAATTAGATTTGTCTTTCATCTTCTTTTCTTTCTGTTTGAGAAAAAGTGCAGTTTCCTTCATGTTCAGAACAGCCATTTTATTCTCATTTAACTATGCTGTGTTAAAAAGCTTTCAGTGGTGCTGAGAAAAAAAAAATGCCACTGTGAGAAAATACAGAATATATTTTTGAACAGAAAACATTTATGTCCAGTTTTTAACAAAATCAGTGATTTTTCATGAAAAGATTTGGATAAAGAGACATTCTGTGTGATGTTTGTGTATTTTCTATCAGTGGCACCCAGAATTGATCCTTTCCTTGGAACATCAGAAGATGAGCTCAAAGCTTGGAGCTACAGGGGTGTTCCTTGGGGGTAGAAGTAGGAGCAGCATTTCTTGCCTTGCAGCATTGTGTTATGTAATATAAAATATACATTTCCATGCATTATCGCCTTCTCCAGTGTTCAAACACCAAACAAACCCCTGTCCCAGGGATCTCAGTGATGTTGTCCTTCTGGAAGTGGAGTGAATGTCATAATGAAAGACTCTGGATGACAGTGCCCAGAAATATTCCTTCCGGCCTCACAAAACAGAATATTCATGTGTTTGTGAGGCTGGAACGTAGGAGCAGTTGCAGATACAGAAGTGGGACTGACCAAAGAAACTCTCTGCAGGCAAAGATAAGACTGACCCTGTCCAACGAGAAGTTTCAGCTTGTTTGGAAAGATTCTGGGTTGGGTTTCTCTGGTGTTGTGTTAAGGAGGCACTTTCTGCACAGCACAGGCTCCGTTGTGGCCCCAGCCCTGGTTTATCCAGCCCTTGCTGGTTCCACACCTCATTTATTTGGGGTTGCATTTGTAAGTGAGTGCTGCCAGTGCTGGGAGCAGAGCACAGCCTCTTCCAGAGGGCTCTGCTGCTGGGCTTTTCCTTCATTCCTCTGAGTTCCCTGGCTGCCCTGTGCAGCCCCAGCCCTTCCAGGGCTGTGGTAGAGACAACCTGGGTATGAGCAGAATGCCTGGCTGTTCCAGGTCATTGCTGAGCTTCCAGCTCCTTCATAGCTTTGATTTATTTACCTGCCAAAGGCCCCATTGTCTTTGAGCAGCTGGGAACAGCCTTGTCTGAAGGTGAGTGCCCAGTCTGAGGTGACCTGTGTGATGCTGGTTAACCCAGAGCTTTCAGTGCAGGTTTAATACCAACACCAGTGGATGTTCCCTCTCCCAGTGCTCACCCCTGGGGTGCAGAACTCTCTGGGTTTGGTGTGAGGCTGAGCTGATCCTTCCTGCTGCTCCTCCTGCAGCCAGGCTTGTGTCTCCTGTGACAGCACCGGGTGTTTGCCCTTCAGCAGTCCCAGCTGATGGGTTTGCACCTCTTCAGCTTCCAAACTTGCTGCAGAACAGGGGAGGGACTGTCACCTGTGCTGTGCTGCAGAGGGAATGCTTTGCACAGCCATTTTTCCAGAGACGAATGGAATAAATCTCTGTCCACAGTATAACAACGTGTTCCATGTCTGGATAAATCACCTGGGAGATCAAATCCTGTACTTTTGTCAAGCTGTTGAGGTTCCAGTGTCAAGGAAAAGACCACTGGAATCTTGATTTAACTTTGGCTGGATTTTGTTACCATTTCATTTGCCTATTGGTACAAAATGTTGATTTAGGGACAGCAGAAGGACATTGTTAAAAAGTAAAAGCGAGTGGTGTTGTTTGGTTTTGCACCAGAAGTGTTCCTCAGCTTTTTTCCAACCCATCTACAGAATCACAGAATCAGCTGGGTTGGAAGGGACCTCTGAGATCATCAAGTCCAACCCTCGATCCAACCCTGCTGTGGTTCCCAGCCCATGGCACTGATGCCACATCCAGTCTTGTCTTAAAAACCTCCAGGGACGGAGAATCCACCCCCTCCCTGGGCAGCCCATTCCAGCGTCTGATTACCCTCTCTGGAAAGAATTGCTTCCTAAGAAGTTTAACAATTGTAAGAAAAAAAGAAAAGGCTGGGTTTTTTATTGTAGCAGGGTAAAGGAGTTTCTTACAAAGCAACACTTGGGAAAGGGGGTACAGGACGTTTTGTGATACTGAAGGAAGGAAAGAATGGAAAGAAGAATATGGATAAGGGGTTGTGGAAGGGCTGAAATAAGAGCAGGACAGTGAAAGGTGTGAGTGGGAAAGCAGGGGGTGATAAGGTGGAGAGCAGGAGACATGAAAGGGTGAGAACTTGGAAAAGAGAAAGCAATTGAGAAGGAACCTGGTGAAGGAAAGCAAAGGAGGGAGATGTGAATAGCAGGGGAAAGTGAAAGTTAGATGAGCTTCATGGTTAATGATGCTTGATGGTTGAAGATGCCCTGACTTCCTTATCAATCCCAAATCTCTGATCTCTAAGGAAGTAGCACATTGTTTTATGGGTAAATGTGAAGAACTTGGCATGACAATCCAAGCTCCAAGAGATGGCACGGACAGCTTTGGGGATTTTTGAGTTGTTATTCATCTTCTGTCTCTTCCAGTTCCCTGCGTTTCACAAGGAGGACATCAGCAATATCCTTTACTAGGGAGGTCTGGGATGAAGGACTTGGATGTTGGGTGTGGAAAGCAAAGGTGTCAGTGCCTTGACATGATTAGAACTGAAAGGTTGCAGAGGGAGAGGTACCCAAACCACAGGACCTGTAAACTGTGATATCCAAACAGACAAAACTATAGGGCTGTTCCAGAGAGGGTCTGTCAGGATGAGAGGTGAAGGATGGCTGTGATAAAACAGGCACTGATAGAGAAGACAGAAATTCTCCTCTCTTTCTCTCCTTGGAACTGTCCTGGGGGATATTTTAATTAAAAGCTTTCATCCAGAAGGGGACTGAGGTGAGATAGAGGCAGAATTATTACCAGAGTTATTACAGTTATTCCTGGGAGTCAGATCATGGTTACCTAATATAAAAGCAGCAGCATATTGCCAGCATTCCACCTGGGGGGCAAAGCAAACTGCAGTCCTTTGTAGGACTGTGTATCTAGATATTGAGTGCATGGGAGGTACAGGATGGGTGTTTAATGCAATTCCCACCTCTCCAAAGTGGGAAGCTGGTATGAGGGTGCTGTGTGTGGATGGACTGTGCAATCCCATTAGATCCCAGCATCACAGAATGTGCTGAGTTGGAAAGGACCCCCAAGGATCATGGAGTTTTATGCAGCCTTTAGGTGAACTTGTGTGATGGGCTGGGCTACCCCCAGAGCAACAGTTGACGCTCATTTTTCAGTTCATGTGACAAAAGAGGATCAACTTGTATTTCAAGGGCAGCTGGGCTGAAAAGGGACTTGGGGAAATGTGGGATGGTGCTCAGAAGGGAGAGGGATGGACAGATGGGGGAAGCATTTGAAATTTTTCAACCCCTATGCAGTCTGCTCTGGTTATAGATACACAGATGCTCAGATCACTTGCTGGATGTTCCTTCTGTCTCCTTGTTACTGCAAACCTCTTGCACTGGAGCAGAAGCTGCTCACTCAGGTGCTTTGGGGGGCAGAGGGTGTTCCCTCTGCCCTGGCTGCAGGGAAATGTGCCTGTGCTGCTGCCATTTGATCTGTTCCCCCATTACTGGAACTTCAATTCCAGGCTGGGCCACCTCCCCCTGCAAACTCCACCCTGGCCCTCCCTCACCAGCTGGGCCAGTGGCATCAAGCTTTAATGAACAGAGCATCGTTCTGTTCACTGCCCACAGGTTTTCAGGGTGCCAGACTTCTCCAGAGCAGTGTCAGGTGCCCGACCACCTTCTCTTTTCCCTGAGCCTGCCTCTGCTTCTCTCTGCTATTCAACCTGCTCCTGTTTTCTCTGAGGCTGGAGAAACCCAGGACTTGTGTGTGATAATTCCTGTGCTTGCTTCCCTCCCTCGTGTCTGTTCTCCAGCCCTCAGAACTTTTCCTCTTGCATTTTCTCCGGGCTCAGAGAAACAGGTTTTCAAGTCTTGATTGAGGTGGAAACAAGTGCAAGGAATGAACTGCTCCCCAGCAGCTGTGAGGCTGATGTTCTATTTCTCCATAGAGAACTTTTGGAGATGTAAATGTTTAACAAAGGTTGCTGTTGCTTTTGTCCTTCAGAGTCCTCTTTTGCCATGTCTAGGACACATCTGAGAGGAGGTACCTGCTCCTCACCCCTGAGGTGTTGACAGTGCTGAGCAGAGCAGGTGGATCACACAGACACACCTTGGCACAGCCTCGCTGGACAAGCACGAACTTGTCCTGAGCAGCAGCTTGCTCAGACTGTTTAAGGGAGAAAGCAAGGCAGTGTGGGAATGCTGGAATTAGTCATCCAGTTTAATGTCTGCTTCAGGAGGCTGGTTCTTCTTTACCTTGGGAATAAGGTTTCACTCACAGTAAGTTGCAGGGAGTATTTATTTCTTGTTCTGGCAAAGATTCTACCAGTGAAGACTATGACTTGTGACTTAGAAACGCAAGCCATGTGTCCCCTGCAGGATTTGGAGCCAGGCAGGGGCTCCTCAGCTTCTTGTCTCGTCAAGCTGAAGCCTGAGCATCTTATTGTAGTTTTACACTCGCCCATTTTATAACACAAACTCAGATAAGAAAGGATTGACGTTTTGGGTGTGGGTTTGGCTGTGGCTGTGTCAGTCCTTCCAGCAGTAGTGTGCAGAAGTGCCATCAAACACGTCAGGCTGTGTGGGTGCTGCTGGGGTTTGCATGGGCACAGCACCTGCTGGCTCAGCCTGCTCTCAGGGGTAGGGGGGCAGCAGGACACTCCATTCTGTGCTTGCTTGGCATCTCCAGCAATAGCTGTGCTGCTGAGTGTCCCTTTGATAGCCTGTGGTGTAGCAAAAATTGTATTTGACACCTTTAAACACCTTTTTGATGAGAGGTGTCCCACATTAGGTACCCGGTGTGAGAGGAGATTGGTATTCACATCTGTCACCCCTTAGGTGAGGTGTTTGCAGGGCCAGGTTTTCACTGAGATCCTAAATTTTCTCCTCTCCTTCCCCAGATATACATACATGCCCTGCTCTTTAAGAGGTCAGTACTCTGCCTGCATGGGATCACAGAGCCAAGGAGCTGAGCAGGGGGTTCACTCCCTGTCCTGGGGATGCAGGAGCACAGCTGGGTGATGGCTTTGGAGGTGATTAACTGGGAGCTGTTTAGCAGTGGCAAGAGATTTGGATTTCTGGTGGAGCCTTGGGCGAGCTCTTGCATGGGAGACTGTGCAGGATTGCAAACCCCTGTGGACAGGGGTTGGGCAGTGTGTGCTCCAGCCTGCTCAGCACTTCTGCCTTCATGTGAGCAGGGCTCAGCCAGCCCTGCCAGCCCCAGCCAGCTGTAACCCCGGGGGAGCTCCACTCTGGGGAGGGGCTGGGAGCCTCTTCCCTGTGTTCTGTCAGTCAGAAAGTGCAGCCTGCTTTTCTTGTGCTGTGATTCAACAAGTCCTTCTGGTGTAAAACCCCCTGTTTTTCATATAAAATGGGATTGAACAAGTGAACTGTGCTCTGTGGCTGGGGAAGGCAAATGTCCTGTCATGTGCCTCAGGAGAGAGCAGTTTGTGACCTGTATCATTAATTAGCAATGAAATAGTTCTCATCTTGAGCTAGCAGCAAGATTTGCTGTTAAATATTTTAGTTTCTTGCTTCCAGCTGTCCAGTTGGTCTTTGTTTCCCGAACTTCCTGTGAGCAGCACCTCAGCTAAAATTGTGGTTGTAAAATACCCTACAAGAATGGTGTTGCTTCGAATAATTTATTCAGAATTTTATATATCCTAACACTGAACTATTTTCCCAGTAAATTAATTTTCTTTTGGAAACAAAAGCAGTCCTACATTGTCTTGTCATCCATACATTATTAATGGAAATCTATTTTTAATTTAATGAAGAATTATGCAAAGAGCAAGGGAGGAAGAGTGTCTTCCAGTATCCTTGGTCTCTGCCTCAGTAACCTCAAGCAATCGAAGAGGTTATATTTAAAAGCCTCTCTTGCTTGGCACTTTCATGTTCTTAAATGGAATGGTGCTTTAACTCAGAGAAACTATCAAAGGAGGAAGGAATGTATTGGCAGAGGTGAGAAGTGGTAAAGGATTGGATTATCCTGTTGTTTAAGTGGTTGGCAGAAGTTTCTGTGAGGAGAGAATTATCTGAAACAGGAGCTGTTGTTGCAGCTTCCCAAAGTTCATTTAGGTAGTAGAAAGCTGAATCATTGTGTAAATCTAATTAGCATTGGGAGCTCTGTCAACCTGGAAGTTTAGTGAATTGGTCATGGGTGCAACTGTGTCATAAAGCAGCTTTCCAGGCTGGAGATCTGTTCTTAAATTTGAGTCTGAGCCACCCTCTGTTACCCCAAGGATTAAGAGAGAACATGTTTCCAAGCCCATTGCTAATTTAACAGCAAAGTGAAGCTTGCAGTTAGTGATACCATTAAAAAAATCCAACAACAAACTCCCTAATTTGGGTAAAATTTAAATTTTGTTTTGTTAGTGTGATAATTGAAGCCCTAAATAGGGATAAAGTGTAGCTGATCAAAACTTTTCTCCAGCAGAAATCCTCAAGCTCACGTGCAGTAAAGCTGTGTTGGGTTACATCAAACTGTAGCAATTTTGAGCCTGGTCTTCTAAGAGAATTCTTAAAGACCTTTTAATTGTGACACTTCGCTGTGCACAGTGGTGTTTCTTAATAACTAGTGAATTCTTGTTGGCTGAGAAACAAAATACTGGTTATTATTTAATATAGAATTCAGAGACCTGCTATAGAATCCAGAGCCCTGGCCCTGGAAAAAGGCTGTACTACTCTGAAAAATGTACAGATAAAGAGCAAGAGAGAGTCTCTGGCCTTGGTGAATTTACATCCAAGTGCAGGAGAGCAGGTAGTCCTGGATGAGGAGAAAGGAGCTGGAAGGATGAGCTGGAGATGGGATTTCAGCAGTATGGAAACATGGGAAGCAGCAGCAGGGTTATAATCCCAACCAGGCTGTGCTGGGAGGAGATGTGCTCAACTTCTGTGCACTTCAGTGCATCCTCTCTGTGCTGGGAATTGGTTCCAGTTAGTTGGAAGAGTCTCTTTTGGAGCTGCAGTGAATACATTTGCTTAAATTTTTCCCCACAGCTACTTCTCCTCTGCTGTTAAGACCTTAAGCTGTAAGAGATGCTGTGTGGACAGCATCTGTTTTTATGCTTTATCACTCTATAAAATGACAGCTTTGGGTTTGCTTTGTTTGGTTTGTTCATCTTGAATTGAACACTAGGAACTATGGAATAGGGATTGGCTTCACTCCTCTAAGCAGAGGTTTGTCTCCTGTTTGTGGTTACCTTTGGGCGCAGCAGAATATTTGATTGTAGTACCCCTTGGGGGGGAATTTCCACAGGGTTTCCTCCCCTCGTGTTCTCAGTCAGTGCTTTGGGGTCCTGGACCACCATGGAGTTCTCTCCTGGCTCTGTCCCCATCACCTCGTGCAAACCCTTCACTTCTTGGTGTGTTTGTTTTCTCCTGTCACGAAGTTTGAATTAACTTGAACTGAAGTCAGACAGATCAAACCCACAAACTGAAGTTTATCATTCCTGAGCTGAACCCAAGCAGCATCTTTGGTCTGTGTCCCAGGGAGCTGCCTGTGGGGAGCTTCCAGGGGCAGGGAGGGTCTTTAAACACCTCCTGAAGCCCAGCAGCCACTGATGCAACCTCAGAATAGGTTTTTTCCCTAAATGGGCACATTGTTTCCTATTAAGTTCTATCTTTAGCTCATCCCATTCCTGCATGTCTGTTTTGGTGAAACAAAGAAAAATTAGCACTGGGAGAAAGGGATTTGGAAACAATCATTAGGCTTTCTAGGCACAGAACAGGTAGAACCTGTTTGACTTTGCTCAGCTTTGCCAAGCCTGAATATTCCCTGTCTGCTGGGAGTGCTAACTCATGGTTGGCCTGGCTATGTCCTTAGGGCTGATAAATGAGGTTATTGCCACTTGGTTCTACAGCATTTAGCAAACAGCACCCACCCAACCATTAAAAACTACAAAAGAACAGTTATGCTGACTGTTTTGTTTAACTTAGGGTTGTGCAGCCTCTTCTGTTGAATTTTAAACAAAAAGGTGTTGTTTTGGAAGTCTTTTGTCTTTCTGAACTTGAGCATAGAGAATTTCACCCCCCCAAAATCTTCACTTACCCTGATAACCCAGAACATGCTCAGCATCCTGCTGAGCTGAAAGGAACTGTGCAAAACCTTTGGATTCCCTGTGGAGTTTCCAGGGGCTGGGGACGGACAGAATCCAGAATTGTTACAAATTCCAGCCTCAGCCAAGAGCAGCAGTGATAACAATGCAAACAATCTTGGGCAGTTTCACAGGAGTGAGAACAGCTCAGCATTCTGTACCCATACAGAAAGACTGAAACACTTGTGAAGGTCACACAACAAGCTGATGGCCAAGGACTGAGGGCCAGCCAGCCATCATCCAGCCTTTCCTCTTTATTTGCTCGTCCTCACTGCCTCGTCCTGTCATCTCCACTGCTGCCCTGGTTGTCTGAGGAAGGATTTTTAATGGGACCTGAAAGTTGGGTTGTAATACTTATTTCTGCTTTAGTGTATGAACTAGAAATTGTGATAGCAGTTTTTACACGGCTCCTTTGCATAAACACAGAAGTAAATTAAGCCTCACAAGTCTCCTCTGGGAATGCAGTAAATATTGCCCTGTTTTCCAAAAGGAGGAAGCAGAACAGCAAACACATTAATGTGATATATCCAAGGTTATCCAGCTCTCAGAACTGGGAATAGATCCCTGTTTGTGTGGTTCTTACTGGTCACTTGCATCAGGGTTGTTTAAGTTTTATTTAGGGGTGAAACCATCCAGAGCAGGTGGGATCTGAGGGACAGGGAAGGAGTTGCTCAGGACAAAGAACTGCCTTTTCCTCCTTTCAGCTGGGAAAGGGTTACAGCTGAAATGCCTGTGACAGCCTCAGGAAAACATGAATGTGCTGGTGAGGGAGGGCAGGACCGGAGCCCAGAGCTTGGAGCTGGGTTATGCTTTTCATTTATAAATATACACCTTTTGGGGGGGTGAAACCCTGGCTTTGGGAGCGTCTCGGCAGGGCTGGCTCGTGTTCCTGTTCCGTGTTCCTGTTCCGTGTCACTGAGTGGGGAAGGCTGGGCACGGGGGACACCCTCAGCCTCTTCCCTCAGGCAGCTCCAGCCAGCTGCTCCTGCAGATTGGGAGTGTGTGAGGGAGCACAGGCACATCCTGGAGTGCTGTGAGTGTGCACAGAGATCCAGGAGTGTGTGTGTGCACAGAGATCCTGGAGTGTGTGAGTGTGCACAGAGATCCAGGAGTGTGTGAGTGTGCACACAGATCCAGGACTGTGTGTGAGGGAGCACAGCCACATCCTGGAGCACGGGCAGATCCAGGCAGTGCTGAAAGGGAGCACACACAGAGATCCAGGAGCACACAGAGATCCAGGAGCACACACACACATCCAGGAGCACACACAGACCCAGGAGCACACACACACAGATCCAGGAGCACACACACACAGATCCAGGAGCACACACAGAGATCCAGGAGCACACAGAGATCCAGGAGCACACACACACATC
>NW_021940545.1:686872-867293 GCF_001715985.3 Manacus vitellinus
CCCTCCCACGGGCTTTCCCTTTTTTTACCCCTGCTTTCTTACAAAAGGAGTGTCTCCGTGTCTCCGAGGGATGTAATTGTTTCGCACTCGGTCGGAGCCCGATAAAGACGCAGAGCCGCGTTTGAGGAGGCGAGCGCGTCGTCCTCGCTTAGCGAATGCAACTTCATTTTAATATTTGCGGTGTTTTTAAGCCTGTGTGTGTGACTGTGTGTCTTTGAAGTGGTTGAGCATTTGAATGGAGAAAGGTTAATTGCCTCCTTCGATCAGATTACACCGGGGGTAGCTCACCCCGGCATGGAGAGAGCAGGCAAAGACTAATTTTGCATCCTGTTCTTCTTGTGACAGCGGTCCTTGAGGCATTTTTGGAGAAAGTGTGTAGGATGTGGTTATTACCGTGACAGAAATGGCATTTTTTATTAGAAATGCACTGTATCCTCTGTGTAGCAGAGAGGAGCACTCGGGCTGTACTTAGTGTGGAGCTGCAGTAGCCACAGGGGCTCTGTGCCGAGCTGTTTGCTGGATTATTTTCATTTCTAATGGATAACTAAGTGCTGGTGATAGTATATGGGGTTAGGAACGATAGTTTTGGAGGGCCAGGTTATTGTGGAATGAGACAGTGCTGATTATCCTCATGGCAAATGGTCTCCTTCCCCCTGGGCTCGGATTTGTGCTGTGGTGGGAGGCAATAAGCCTGATGCTGTTGCACTTCAATTGGGATTTTCTACTTCAGGGCTGAGAGTGAATAAACATATACCGGTGAGGAAAAAAGGGGGGAGCTGGGGAAGCAGTATCATTTAAAACTTGCTGTTCCCACCTACCTGGGTTACAGATCAAGGCAGCTTTACCAAAACAGGAGTTATTTATGAACCAAGCTGCCCGAAGCTGCAGGCACAGGTTATTTCACTGTATAATTATCAACAGTCTTGATAATTTATGTTGACTCCTCCTACTTCACTTACACTGCCAGAAACCCAAGGAGAGTAGCTCCTACCAGCACTGCAAAATTTCTCTGAATTTGTCTGTGTTTTCTTTCTTCCTTGAAGTATTTATCCTTAGGGAAGCTGCTGCTGGATATCTGCTCATTTTTTGTACTAGGTAGTGACTTGGGCACCGTGAGAAAGGTGTTTGGGAAATTTTGGTTCTCCTTACTTGGAAACAACACTGTATTTAAAAATTAACTGTGTCTAGTGTGCTAATCTGAAGGCTTTACACTGCTCAGCTCCCTTTGTGATGGAAAAAGCACAGTATGCAATATACTGGCAATATTTTGTCACCCAAGTATAAAGCCACACAAATGTTGGAGGGAATTTTGTTTGGTGTGAATTCCCTTGGGAATCAGAGCTCTGACATTTGTGGGAAGCTGGCAGTGTTAGCGTGTGCAGTACCAGGTCTCTGGCTGAAGGCAGATAAGTTTAGTTTGATAAAATCTATGCAGTTTTCTTCCAAATGAATCTTGTCATCCACAGAAACCTGCAGAATAAATAGGTTTTAGTTCTGGTAGTGACGTCCCCTTTTTTGTTGCTTGTGCACAGAGTCCAGAGCATGACAGAACTTGGGATGAGCTGATTATGGTTGGCTGTCTTAAGGCAGATCTTTTGCTCATATTCCCTCCGTGTCCTGCCTTTCAGCACAGAGATCAAAATTGGTATTGTTTTTTGCAGCAAGACTTGCATTTAACAGGATTATAGAAGCATTTTTAACTTCATGCTCTCAGTCCAGTGCCCCTGATTGATGCTGGGAATGCGGGGAGTTTGCTGGTTATTGATGTCAAAGTTAATGTGCTGTGCTGATGCATCTTTTCTTCAGGAAAAAAGCCCTTTTCCGAGTGCAGGGTTGCAGAGTCCTTGCCCTGCCCGTAGCAGCTTTTTGGCTGGAGGGGAAGAGGGGTGGAAAAAACAGCAATACTGAGCTTGTGCAGGAGCAGTCATTGCAAGGGACAGGCTTTGTGTGTTCCTTGGGATGGATCTCATCCTCCAGGGCACTCTGGGGGGATTTCTGTCCTGCATAACCCATTCTGGGTGATGTGGCATGTCACTATGTCACAGTTTCCTCTCTCGAACTGCCTTTTCCTCCTGACCTCTGTGTGCCCTCCTCTCCTCACGCAGCTTTCCCATGCTCCAGCCCCCCAGGATGCTTTGTGTGGAAAAAAATCCCTTCATCTTGTCTTATGGAAGGAGGGGACAGTTTATCAGAGCATTAGTGAGCATGGCCTTGGCTCCCCCTGGTCTTTTTGCAACAGCCAGTATATCGAAAGTACAGTGTGACATATCCTCAGTATTTGTATCAAAAAATACAGAAATAATCATTTAATCCCTCTGTGTTGATCTTTTTGGTTTAATCTTTCATTGTGTTGAACGATGTTTCTCCTCATTGTTTGATACTTGCTGAAAACTTCAGGCCCTGCTGTCAGGGACAGCAGTTTAATGTTTTGATATTCTGCTGCTGACAGTGGTCATTAAAGGGAATTAAATCCCTTATTCTCACCAGTGGCACTGTGTTGAAAAATGGAGTGTTATTCCCAGCTTCCATTCAGTTATCAGCCTGGAGAAAAGGAAAATAAAGACAGGAGAAATGATGAAAGGGAGGTGACTTTGAATGGTGGCTGTGATGGACAGAAAGCGGGAGAACTGGGATGAGGTCTGAGCTTCCCAGTCCTGAGGATAAGTACCAAAGCAGGCAACTTTTGAGTCAGAGCAGGGGAAGCTTCAGTGTATATTCATGTAAAAAGGAAAAAAAGGCAGATACACACTTTTTGTGTGCTCTTTTGGGTGAATTTACATTTGGAATAGCACTGGGATGCAGGGGCTGAGGTGGAGTGGGATCTCCTCAGTTCCATCCTGTTCCTTGGGTGGCAAAGTACAGATACTCCATTGTTTACTCTTATTTATTTGTTGAAGGAGTTTCTGTGTGCTGTTTCTGCAGAGGAGCTTGCAAACATTTGAACTGCATGTCCAGAGAGCAAGTTCAAATCTGACCCTGAGCACTTGGGTGCATCTCATGCTCTGCTGCTGCTTTGGCCTGTGGTGGGACCGGGCGTGAGGTGTGGGGGGATGGTGGAGGAGGGCAGGGATCTGCACTTGGTGCCTTGCTTTGAAGCCCCACTTGTATTCCAGCTTCTCTTTGTGCCTTGTTCACTCCTCCTGAAGGTGTGAGTTGGAGTGAGTTGTTGCAGCACCTCTGGAGACCCTCTGGAGGTGATGGAACACTTGCTCCTCCGGCCACCGCCTCTCCTCACGCAGTCCCATAGCTGATCTAGTTTTCTTCCTCCTCTGGGTAAAACAGCAGTAGAAGTGCAGTACTTGCAAGAGATTGTTCCAGTTTCCCTTCAGAGCTGATCTGAGGTGCTCTGTGGTGGCAAAGCCCATCCCTGGTGACAGGAGGTGGTGGCCCTGATCGGCAGAGCCGGGCGTGACCTCAGCTCCGCTTCCCACCCCGGGGACGGGCTGGATGTGTCAGATCATCTGTGTAAATTATCTTCATGGCCTCCACTCGAATTCAGAAAGGCCCTGCCTTCCCTCTCAGTGAGTCCCACAGCTGACTGAACTCCTGAAGCATCCAGAGGCTGACAGGGCACTGCTGCTCCTTGGGTTCACTGGGAGACTCCTCGGAGTCTGAAATACCTTGTTAATCAAACCTGGGGAAGGACTTTTAACCTGACACTTCCCATAATGTTGAAGAGCAGAAAGCCCTTGTTCAATCAGCATGCCAAGAGTTTAACTCAGCTCTCTGGTTTTGCTACAGACAGTTCAAGCTGGGAGCAATTTTAACAGGGGGTTCCACACATCCTGTGGCTTTTCTGGAATAGACTGGTGGCTTTGCTGGACACTGAGGTGACACCCAGGCAGTGGTGATGGTTTACATTCTCTTGCCAGATGAATTCAGTGCAGGTGTAGCCCTGGTGGGATTTAACCACTCTTAGAAGGGGCAGTTCTGTCGTTATGACTCCACTTGAACCAAGTCACTGGGTGCATCTCCCTGTTCCAAACTGTGACATCCCAAGGAGCACCAACCAGGTGGGGGGTTATCCTAAGGAACACCAGCCAGGTGAGGGGTTATCCTAAGGAGCACCAGCCAGGTGGGGGGTTATCCTAAGGAACACCAGCCAGGTGGGGGGTTATCCTAAGGAACACCAGCCAGGTGGGGGGTTATCCTAAGGAGCACCAGCACAGGTGGGGGGTTATCGCTAAGGAGCACCAGCTCAGGTGGCGGTTATTCAACTAAGAGCACCACCAGGGTGGGGGGTTATCCTAAGGAACACCAGCCAGGTGGGGGGTTATCCTAAGGAACACCAGCCAGGTGGGGGGTTATCCTAAGGAACACCACCCAGGTGGGGTTTCCCCCGTTCCTTACACATTATACAGTGAATTTCCTGTTCACAGCACTAGTGAATAGTCAAGGATTTCTCGATGTTTTCCCCCCCAGGGTTTATAAATTAGTGCTCCAAACCTTGTTCAGGACTGGAATGTGCAGATGAGGTTTCAGCCCTTAAGGAGTGTTTTAAACCAGGCAAACAGGCTTGATTCTTTGGCCACATTTTTTCGTTTGTGTTTCAGAAGGTTTTGTCCTTTTAAAAGTGAAACATAACAAGATACTGCACAAGCCTTATTCAGAAACATTAAATACAATATTTCCAAGCCTTCTCAGTGTATTTTCTTTTATTGATACTTCAGTGGAATATCTTTGCTTGCTATACAAGATAAATGTCATTTGTAAGTGTGTGTTGTATCTCTTTGCAGTGTCTTTGGTGTCACTGTGCTGGATTCTGTTTTGGGAGTGTAAATGTGCTGGACCAACGCGTTATGTTTTTTAAAATTTATTTACATACAATACCTGCCCGTTTTAAGTGCATGTGCCCACAGTGATTGTGTGAAAATTTGTGTTTTAAATAAAGATGTGCTGGGACTTCGGAGAACCAAATCAATAGATCCATGAAATCAAGAGTCAAAAGGTAAATAAAAAGAGCACTAAACTACTTGATGCATTTTTTTTCCATGGTTTTTGAGCAAATCTCACAATTTGGAGCGATGGGAAGAGGGGCCATGACGCATATTTTCATGTTTTCTATTAGTTATACAACAGTAAGGGGAGAACTTTGAATGGCATCAAACACCAGCAAAGCCCTGGCTGCCTGCAGAGTAGGAGTGAGTTCTGACCTTGGGCCTGTGTCCCAACACATTCTCCGTGTTTGGTGCTCAGAGCCTTCCTTTGAGGGCGATGCCAGTGAACCAGCCCGGCCCCTGCACACACAACAGACTTCTGCAGAAAAATCCCTGCTGTGGAACCAACTCTTGGTGGTGTTGGGAGAAGATTCCTGGAGTTAAATTGCTGTCCCATGGAGCAGCGACAGAGGGGCAGCCTGGCTGGAGCACTTCCCTAGCCAGAAACAAGGCCTGGGTTGGGAAAAATAGAACGAAAAAAGGAAACTGTGCTGATGTCTCAATTTTGCAGAGTCTCATCCGCTGCACAGTGTTGACAGCTTACTTTAAGAGGACTTTCCCAGCTCCTTGTGCTTCCCAGGGAGCTGCTCTGGGGCACACATGAAAACACTTAGATTTCCATGGGCTGGAAACCTCCATTCCCTATTAAGGGGGGGGGTGGGAGGAAACAAGGCCAACACAAGATATCAGTTTCAGAGGGGGGTTGTTCTTAAATCCTTGTATTTGTGGTTGCAGAGAGCCATTAAATTCCTGCCCAAAAGGTTCACCAAAGCTGTGTTGACTTTTTTCATCTCCAAACTAATTTGTTTAATGCTGCCACGGTTGCTGTAGCTTTTTTCAGGAGCACAATAATGAGATTACCAGGCCTCTGATCGCTCCCATATCTGATCCTAAATCCCCCTGGGAAGCTGTGAAAGTGTCAGAGCTCTGCTGCTCCTGTTTGGGGGCTGTGCTGGCAGAGCTAGGGGTGGTTCTGTGTGTGAGATGTTGGGATGTGGTTGCTGGGATGATGGAGGAGCTCAGCTTCAATCTGCAGCCTGGGAGCCAGCGGGAGTTTAAGGAACACAGAGGAGCTGCTGAGGCTGCCAGCCAGGGGATCATTATTGGAGAGAAAAGACAAACACCTCCCCTTCCCCCTGCCAGCCTCTGAAGAGGGAAACAAGTTTCATAGGGAGATGATTATGCCACTGGAAAAACTGCTGTGACAGCTCCCAGCACCACAAGTGGAGTTCTTGTGGGGGAAAATTGTGTTAGACACACCAGTTCCTTCCCTTTCCTCCCAGTGTGTGTGGTGTGCAGGCACAGGGCTGGCCTGGAGTACTTGGAAGTCACTCACCTCCTCCCCTTGGCTTTCTCTGCCTGCTTGAGGCTGATAAAGTTTGTTGTTTTCCAGTGAAGTTTGTTGTTTTCAAGCAAGGTACCCCACAGTCCAGTTTGGGAGTACAGATGGACATCTCAGTGACATTTTCCCCTGCTTATAAAAGCAGCCAGGATTGGTTGGTTCTGAGTGCAAAATCAGAAGCTTTTTCTTTAAAACAAAACCAAAGTGAGGAAGGAGAACCCTTCATAGTTTTTATGTATATAATTTAAAAAAACCCAAAAACCAACCAAAACTCCAACTCAGTTTTAATTCTGAGGCACTGTTGTGTTCCTGGGGCTTCTTCACCCAAAGCCTTTAGCATTGATGGGGTGTTAACAGTTTCATTCCATGCTTTATGGAAATCTCCCCCAGTCTCCATGTTAGATCTCCCTGGACATCTCCACACCTTCCAGCCCCTTCTGTGCACGGGCTGTGCCTGATTTTTAATTAATTGCCCCCAATCTTTTTGGGTCCCTTCCAACTCTGAGCATTCTGTGATTCTGATTTCCCAGTGGTGTCCCTCCAGTTGCCACAAATGGCTTCTTTCCAGTTCTGGAGCAGCAGGAACCTTGGTGGAGATGTTCCTTTTTGCCTTGTGTAGGACTGGTGACTTGAGGAAATAACAGGGCTTTTCTCCAGCATTCAGTGTTAACAAACATTAGAGATGCACCAATCACAGAAAAACCTTTTCTCCAGCAAATGTCTCTCTCATTCTCCCTCTTCAGGGCTTGGCCACACATGGAACTTCTCAGGAACAGCTGCTCCCAAATAATTCCAGATGCGGCAGACCCTGAATAGAGTGTTCTGTTCTGTATTGAACCTGTTTGTGCTGACCTTTTCCAATGCCTTTTATTGCTTTTTAGGCTCAGGATTACCTCTTTGCTCATTGAAAATACAGATTTTAGAAACTTTAAAATCCCAAAATTCACAGACAGAAGCTGAAACTCCTTTAATTTGTTGTTCTCCACTTGGAGTTGGCAAATAAAAGGTGCTTGGCTGTTCTGTCGTTGCTCCTTTAGCAAGAGATGTTGCCATGACATGGCGAGGGAACTTCTGAGCTTCTTGGCCATAAGACTTTGTGGAGATAAAAGATTTCCCTTCTAGGAATATTGAATTCAGCTTTTTGATGATGATTTTCCTTATTTCTGGTTTCTTTTTTGGTGGGGACGTGTCAGAGTTAGGAATCCTGTAAGTGATGTCCAGATGAGTCACCGTGCAGTTGAGCAGTGCAGTGTGTGCTCGGACCACACTGACACAGCAACAGCCAGGGAAGCCCCGGGAGGAGCAGGGCTGGGAATGTTGGACCTTGCTGGCTGCTCCCTGTGTGAGGAAGAGCAGGAGCAGCAGTGCCAGCTGGAATGCAGCTGCTCCTTAAATCTGGCTCCTGTGCTGAGTCCTGTCACTGTGGATGAAGCTGGAGGATCATCGGCGTTTGCAGACACAAAACTCTTGGTGAAGACTTGACTTGCAGGGCTGGAGGGAAGGGCTGCTCTGTCTTTGAAACTTGCTGCTTTGAAGCTGAAATTTGTGTGGGTTCAAAAAGCCGGGGGGGTTAATCTGCAGCCAAAACATCCAAAAAGGAGAGGATTCATGTCTTTGGTTCCACTGTGCTCCATCAGCATCTGCAGCTCTCCAGAACAGCTCCCACCACCTGGAGAACAATCCTTGGAGGCAGTGTGGTGCCACTTAGTGATTTTGCCACACAGTTTTCCTCTGGATTCTGTGGAGACAGGTTTAATGGCATGTACCATTATTGAGAGATGCTCTCTAAATGCAGATTTCAATGTCATTGAGAAAGATGGTTTGAACACACTGTGCTGGTTCATGGGGCAGGAACCTCCTTGGAGTCCTTTGCAGCTCTTTCTGCTCCTTTGATCAGTAGTAAAGGTGTTAAAATGATGTATTTGGTTGCCAACAGCACTTAACTGAAAAAAACATTACTAAAAGGAACAAAGGTAAAGCTGACATGGTAAACTATTTTCCTGGGTTTTATTTGACTGTTCATAATTATAAACTCTCCTCTTCATACCCTCTAAATGAACATGGCAGAAATGAACATCAGAGAATTCAGATTCTTTTCAGTTCTGTGTACAGTGGGGTTCATTCTCCTGGCAAAAAGCACAGCCAGGCATCAGAAGGGAAAAAGTATCTGTAGTAATATGAGGTAATGGCATATTTTCTGTTCTTCCTTCAGCACTGCTTTACTGGCACATCTGACTTGCCTTTTAGAGCAGCTGTTGGATCAAGGAGTGAGATGAAGTTGCGTGAAAGAGAGGGCCTGCCTCCAAGCTGGCATGGAGCATTTTTAGGAGCCTGCAGTACCCTTGGAGGCACTAAAAATTATTAAAATTATGTATATACACAATGGTAGAGTGAAAATGGTAAATGCACCTTTTCTTTTCTACTCTCTCTCAGGAGAATGGAAAATAAGTCCATTAGTGGAGTCGCCTGGATTTCTCTTTTATGCACTTGTTTGGTGTCCTAATGCAGTGGACTGACCTTTTATGAATTTGCTCTTGTGTTTGAGGTTTGTTTAAACCTCTCCCTGTTGTCTCACATGGAGGGCTTTGACTTTTCCTCTGCCTGTTGCTGTTGAGTGTCCTGTGCCTGAGGCTGCCCAGGGCACTTGGGGACCTCAGGGGTGACCCCAGGAGTGAGATGAAGGTGGTCCAGCACTAACCCTGTGTTTCAGCAAAACACTTCATTGAACAGAGCACAGTAAAATTCCCAGAGCTCCCAAAGGATTTCTCCACCTTTTTAATTCCAGTCTCCTTTGGTTCTTCCGGCTGTTCCCCTCCTCTGGGAGAACACCCCGTCCCAGTGCTGGCTGTGCTGGTTTGTACTGGTGCTGCTGGGTTTTCCTGTGGGAATCCCTCCCCAAACTGTGCTGTGCGTGCACTCAAAGGCTCGTTGTTAAGAAACGCTGACCTATTTCAGTGGCTTTTCATCATTGGTCTGACTGACCCCCCCAAGCATTTAAAAACCAGCAACCAAGTTACTGAAAAATCCCAAGACTGACTTTAAAAATGATGCCTTTTAAGGTGCACTTTGATTATTATTTTTTTATTTGCCCTCCAGTTCGAGTTTTTAAGTGCACGATGTTCATGTTGTTCCCCTTCCCTCTGCAAGATGAGTTAACAATTCTAGAGGAAGCTGAGAATATTTCTTCACTGTTTGTCTCCATGACTGGAGCTTTGAAAATGCAAAATGCTGAGAGACTTGCAGTGAAATGGTGAGATTGTTTTCTGATAATATGATTCAAGGTCACGGCCAGTCCCAACAACATTTGTGCAGCTCTTGTAAGTCCTGCTGGTTGTTCTGGCAATAAAAACATTTCCCCATTTCTCCTCAGGTATTTTTTCTGTGTGTGTGTGTATAAATATGCCCAAGCTTTTTGTTCTCTCTGAAAGGGATCTTAAGTTCAGCTTTCCCCAGAACTGGGGGGTTCTGTGGCAGCATCTCCTGCTCCGTGCAGGGCTGTGTAAATACACACAGATGGCTGGAAGGGAACCTCCCCTTCCCCTCTCCCTGGCCAGGGGGGAGTTTCAGGTGCTGAAGGGGCACTCAGGTGATGCTCCTTGCCTTGTACAGTTGTTCTCTGTCTTCTGCAGAGAAATAACAGCAACATGGATCTGTACTTGTAAATAATTGTTGTGTGTCTTGCTGGAGTGCCCTGAAATAGCACTTTGACTTCGGGGTATGTGACACATTTCATGAGCTCCAAGCTCCCCAACAGCACAAGGTGCTGCTCTGACTGATGCAGCAGACTCTGTAAATGAGATTTTGGATCTGATTACAGCTCCCAACATACTGACATCGGATCTGGCATTGGAAACAGATCCCCACTGAGCTGGGAAAACGCTGCTGGTGCCCACACAGGCTGGTTAATTAGTACCTGGCCCCTTTTTGCATCAAGATGTGCCTCTGCAGAGAGAAAAGTTTTGACAAATCCCCAGTGGCTCATGAAAGAACAGAAGGTAACTTTTTGGCCTGCTCTCTCTTGTGCATGCACAGAATTTTTTTGGTGCCTGCCAAGGACGAAGCAAAGTCTGGGTGCACAGAAATGGGAAGGCTCATAGGAAATAACCTCAAACTGCTACTTCCTGGGAAAAAAGAGTTGTGCAGTTATAGATATAATGCATGACGTGGTTTTGGATGGAGTTTTGAGGACAGTAAATCTCTGGTGATTTACCCTGGTGTTACCTGCTGGAAAAAACCACCCTGAGTGTTTGGCCTAAAGAGAAACAACCCTTTTGTGCCCAGGGCTGTGCTGTCTGTGCCTGAGCCCTGGGATCTGCATGGGGCAGGTGCCACTGCAGTTCACGGTGTTCCAGCACTCCTTTCTCTCAAAGGAAACAGAAGTCAGGGAAACAGGGAGTTCCTAAATAATCCTGAGTAATCCTGACTCAGAGCTGGGCTGGCGGCAGGGCCCAGCTTAACCCCGTGGAGCTCTGCAAGGCTGTGCTGCCTCTCGGGCTCCAGAGAGGAGAAGGACAGCTGTGGGGGAGGAAATTGGGATCCACAGGGTCACTGCAGGGACACTTCTGGGCAAGGGGGTGTGAGACTGTTCCCCATGTCCTCGTGTCACCTGCTGAGCTCTCCCATGTTCCAGCCCCTTTGCACAAGGAGCTCTGGCCACAGCCTTGACTTTCCTGGCAGTGGCTCCCAGCACTCCTTGTTTGGGGTTTGAAAGGTGTTTTGTTATCATCCATCAGGCTCTGGGAGTGCTGATCAGCAGGGAGTCAGTCAGGTGTGCAGCACAGGAGCAAACGGGAAATACTAGTTTGGGAAATGACTTTCATCCTCCTCAGGTTGTTTGGAGAGGGGGAATATGGAGACAGAAACTGCAGGCCCTCCTTGTTCCTTGTGGTGTGCCCACCCTTGATAATTATCTTTGCACGTGTATTTCATAAAAAGTGTGATGTAACTATCCTTGGAGAAACCAGGAGTTCAAAGGAAGCCAACACCTGGGAGTTTGATACATATTGCATTGGAATGTGTCCACATGTGTGCTCTGACTGGGGAAATATTCTGCTTGTGCTGCTTCCAGAAACAAGGTATTCATGAGGCTACTGATGTCATGCCTTGTCTCTCCAATGTCCTTTCCCAAACCTGGCCTTTCCCCCTTTCCCAGCTGTCCCAAAGCACTCCCTAAGGCAGGAAATCAGAGAAACTGCACTCTTTGCTGTTGGACACACTTTGTGAATCAATGGACAAACAGAACAGGAAGGAAAAATGAGCACATCAGGGGATTCCTTTTGCCACTGTCATAAACCTCAGAACTTCCTGTGCAGGTACCTTGAGTGTGCTAAAGGAGCTGATTGGACCTGCTCTCTGTGCACAGAGGGTGTGGCAGCTTGTCAGGGGAAAACAGGACATCAGACCCGAGCAGGGGGTTGGTTCAGTGTTTTCTGTCACCGTTCCTGGCTGTGTGGCTTGGTGTGTGAAGGGTTTCTGTAGCTGTTTGCAACAACCCAAATGTGGGAAGTGTTGACGTGGTGTGAGTGTGGCCTAGCAGGAAGCTTCACGTGCAGACACATCTTGTGTGATAGGAAATCTTCTGTTTAGCAGTGCATTAGGTCTGTTTGCACTGGGAAAATGAAATTATGTTATTTTTAGAGAACATATTTAATTACCGCTGCATTTCCAATAAAACAAGTGTGTTGAAAGCTTTAATTATATAATGGGAATACAGAAGGATATCAATCTCCAGCCAAACTCAGAAAGGTTTGTCTTTTTTCACTTACTGTGCTCCCTGCTGTGGGTTCTCCAAAACATAATGGGAGGCATCAGATGTGGGTGGTATTTCCTGATCTTTTACTACAGGAACAATAAAGCACAGCAAACTTGAAGAAGTCACTAATATAGTTTAGAGATCACTTAGGTTTTGCTTAAAATACTTATATATTTAAATATGATGGCCTGGAGTGGCAAAACAAGGGAGCAGAGTTAGATGGGATATTGAGAAGGAATTGTTGGCTGGGAGGGTGGGGAGGCCCTGGCACAGGCTGCCCAGAGAAACTGTGGCTGCCCCATCCCTGGAAGTGTCCAAGGCCAGGTTGGACAGGGCTTGGAGCAACCTGGGCTAGTGGAAGGTGTCCCTGCCCATGGCAGGGGTGGGACTGGGTGGGCTTTAGAGTCCCTTCCAGCCCAAACCGCTCTGGGATTCCACGTTTTATGAAATTCTTTTATGTTCGTGAAATGTTTCCCCAGACAAGGACTATTTAAAACCAATTTGAAAAAAGCCCCCAAATTTCTGAACCAAGTTTGCAGCAAACATTTCAGTGAGCTCATCTGTCTCTCTCTGGGAAGGAAAGCCCTTGGAGGAGGGAAGGAGCTGTGGCTGAGCTGTCACATGCAATGGTGTCTCACTCCATGAACTGCCCGGGAGCGCCAGGCCAGGGACGAGACCAGAGCTGAGAGGGAGACACAGATCACAGAGTCACATCCCTGTGGGAGCCACCAACCCCTCCTGTGAGAGAGCAGGGAGAGGAGCCTGGCACGGGAATGAACCTCCTGGTGACCCCATCCAGCTCCTGGAATAGACAGAGTTCCAGTACACAAAATGTGGCAATGGGCAATCGCAGTCCTCTGGGGAGGAGATTCAGGGATGGTTACACATTTTGGTTGCACTGGGCTTTTCCATGACCTGACCACAAGATGAAGTGTGTTTTCCAAGGATTCTGGCAGTGCAGAGGTGATGTGAGGAGTGAAGAGGTGCTGTGGGATCGAGGAGGGGACGTGAGCAGTGGGGAGGTGTTGTGGGATCGAGCAGTTGGGTGACTTGTGTTCCGGGGCAGTTTGGTGGCTCTCTAAGTCCCATCCTCACGAGGAGTCTGTGGAAGTGCTGCCTGTGAGGCTTCTCTGTTCCCTGGAAGCTGCATTACATCTTACAGTTTTATTCCTTTGTTCACTGTATTTTTACCCATTTTATTTTTTACCCATTCTCCCACAGCCCTCTCCTTTGGCTGAGTTATTCATTATGCACTAAACACTCTCTGTTGCAGGTGTCAGTTCTAAAATCATCCTGATTACTGAGAAAAAGGCTTGAAGAGTACTGTTTTCTTCTGTTTTCCTGGGCACAGAAATTAATGTGTGCTGGTTTCAACAAGATCTCATTGCTCTGGGAAGGGTAAATAGCCCAGTCACTTCATTATCCTGCTGCTCTGCACAAGTGCCGATGGAATGGAAATGCTTTCATTTTCCAGACTGCCCTTTGGGTGCTTGAGACAAATGCTTTCCAAAGCTGGGCCACGCTTGCTTTTTATTTAGTTTTTTTTCTGTCAAACTGACAAAGCTATGAATCCCTCCATCACCTGCTCCAGGTGAGCAGATCCCCTTTTAATGCCTTAAAAATACTGGGACAGCTTTCACTGGTAGGTATTTTGCCAAGTCATTGAGCTTTATTTATCTATTCATTTCTTTTCCCAAGAGGGTATTTTATTCCTGACAGCATGAGTCAGGACAATGAAAGGTTGCAGTGAAGTCTTCCAGCCTCTCGTGTGATGCAATATGGACTGGGATGAAATGTTACCTTAGTCATACTGAAAATAAACAATTAATGCTCTTCCCAGCTACTTCTTCCCCCAAAGCACATCATTTAAGGAACTCCTGGTAGGGGGAAATGTGTTTTGTGTGCAAGCAGGTTGTCAAAATGGGTTAAAAAAGTGTCCCTGGTCATATTTTATGGAGAGAAAGCTTTTATAGAGCAGAGACAGCAGCCGGCACTCTTGGGTCTTGTTCCAGCCTTCACTGACTCAGCCAATGCTGAGTCTTCTTGTGCATTATTTACACCACTTTTAAAGCAGGGCTAACAGAAATAGCTGCTTTACAGGAACATTTTGACTGAATTGTGAAGAGCTGGTGGCTCAAGTATAAAAATTACTTTGGGGCAAAATTTTATCATTTTCCTGTTGATCTTCCAACCCAGGATTGGAAGGTGGGTTTATTTGGAGCAGGATTGCCCTTGTTTATCCCTACTCCCTGAGTGCCCAAGGCTCTGGGGGGGCTGGATGTTGACACAGATGTCAGGAGGATGTTGCAGATGTTGTGATTCTCCTCACTGTGGTTTCCTGTTTTTAACTGTAACAGGGACACAACAGGGCCCACCTTGATCCCTCAGTGCCAGCCATCCAAACATGTAATTCCATGTGCCAGCAGTAAAGCCTGGCTTTCTTGGCCTTGCAGGGTTTAATTTCTCAGTGGTGGGAATGCACAGTGTGTTGTGTTGGCCATGAAAGGTGGTGTGATGGCAAAGGGAAGGGTTTAGAGCATCATTCCAAGTGCTGTTACCGGCCCTAATCAGATTTTCTGCCTTTTTCCTGACTTTCCAGTTCCCTGCTCAGCCAGCAGAGTTCCCCAGAGTTCCTGTGTGGCACAGAGGAGCTCTTGGCATCCTCTCGTCCTTTATTACCCTGCTGCAGAGGCACAGTGGGGGCAGAGGAACTGTGGCATTTACAGGGGTGGAACCAGGCCAGGAGGGATTTCAAAGGCAGAGGAGGCAGCAATAAGTGGTTTTCAAGGATTGGTTTTGCCAGTGAGGAATGATGGAAGGCAATTACAGTTACCTGATATATCTCTTTTCTCCCCCACATCTGCTTAAATGTCACTGAGCCTCACCTGGGTCAGGCCAGGCGGCTGCCTCAGTGCCCTGGGGTGCCTCTGGCTTCTAAAGGGACAGTGATGCTTCCCTGGTAATTTAGGAGGGAGGAGGATTAACTGCTCTTGAAAAGCCATTTGCATAAAGGTTTGCAAAGGAGAGAGTGATGAGAGTGTGTTCAAAGTGAGCAGTGAATCTGCACAGCTTGGCTGGCCCCATCCATCTGCTGGGACAGTTCTCTCTGTTTAACACATGGCAGTTCATTTTCCCACTCCTGGAGGAGCTGGGGAGCCTCCCCAGGCATGGCAGGGCCCTCCTGGAAAGTTCTGCAGAAGAGCTGGAGTTTCGTGCTCTGGAGAACAAGAGAGGAGGTGCAGGAATCTCCTGTCACCGTCCTGTGCCCACCATGGTCCTTGGCTGGGCAGGCCAGGGCTGACTCTTGCTTTGCCTCACTCCTGTTCCTTTTCCCTGGGTTCCCCAGGCTGACATTCCTTCTGCTGTGTGACTTCTGTCCCAGCTTTAGCTTCCTGCCTTTCTGCTCTCACAAACAGCACCATGTCATTGTCCTTGGTGGGGCAGCACGGGTCAAACCCAGCTCAGGTTAAACCCAGCTCAGGTTAAACCCAGCTCAGGTTCCTGCTCCTCTGCCTGCTCAGGTGAGCTGACAGGTAACAGGAATGGCTGATCAGCAGAACTTTGTGCACGTATTTTATGGGACTGGGCAAAATTCCAGCCTGGGAACTCTTCTTGTTTCTCTTTATTTACTTTACTTGTTATTATATTGTTCCTGTCCTTTCTTATGCCAAAGACTTTCCCACCTGCTGCTTTATTTTTCCTTTCCTTTTTTTTTCCTGCTGAGTCATTGCCCAGCTCCCCAGTGATTTGTGTGCCTCCTTCCTGGAGTCCTGGCTGGGGTTGTCACGTCCCTCTGTGCTTTGCTGTCCCATGTCACTCCCCTGCCCTGATCCAGGATCCTGCAGAGCTGCTGCCATGGTGTCCCTGGGAGCAGGAGGAGTGAGCCACGTGCTGATGCAGACCTGTCCTGTGCTCAGTGAGCTGCTGTTCCTGTGCTGTTCACATTCTGAGATTGTTCGTTTTCCTTGTGCAGAGGCAGCTGGTGAGGCAGGCACATTATCCTGGAACTGAGGGACAGGAAGCTGTGTTTGCTTTTGATTTCCCATGCCCTGCACTGCTGGCATCTGCTGAGGCACTTACACACCTTCCAGGTTTTTTACCCTCTCTCATGCATTAGAGGGGTCCTCTGTTTGTTCTTTGAGTATCTTTTCAATCTTGACTTGCCTACAAATACATAATTCACTTTTTTCCTTTCTTTGTCCCTGCTTCCTTCTGCCTTCAAAATTGATGTTTCAGGGACTTTATTTTCTCACCTGATGTAAAATTAGAAGTTTCTTAAACCCACAAAATGAAGCAATGCAATTAATACACTTCATTTTAAAAGGGTGATTTTTTTCCCCCAATTTTGAAATTACCTTGTTCTCAGTCACAGGTTGATTCTGTAATTCTTACATTTTCTTGCTCAGAGTTTGCTTTTAAAATTAAAACACAAAACCTGACCTTTTTTTTTTCTTCCAAAGTGTTTGTGTTTCAGATGCTTCCCCTCCAATTAATTAGAAATAACAACAACCACCAAAACTGTTCTTTTTTTCCTGAGCTCTGGCATTCCCAAGGGATTAGGGTGATGGTGCATGATGCAGCATTGCATCACCCTTCCATGCCCAGGCCCGCAGCTCCAGCACTGGCAAAGCAGAGATAAATGTCCACATTCTCTTCACTCGGTGTGAAGAGACACAGAGTGATGTTAGCACAGGATCTTGGTCTAGTTTAGCACCCTGGTCTTGTGAGTGGCATTGCTGCCCATGGCAGGGGTTGGAATTGGGTGGCCAACCCAAACCAGTCTGGGATTCTGGGATTCCATGACCTGCAAAAGCCCCCATGATGTTCCCAGGGCAGGAGGTGGCCAGAGTCCACAGAAGGTCTCTGAGGAGCGTGTTCAGATGCTGCCCATCCCCTCTTTGTGGAGCCACATCCCCCTGCAGTGGAACCAGAGCGATGCTGGGGCTGCTCCAGGGGTTCCCAGCCTGGCACTGGGATCAGGCCCAGGGCAGCTCCTGGGGCTCTGGCCCAGCAGGAAGCCAGTCCTTCTGCAGATGGATTTACTGCTGCTGCAGGGCAGTGTCTGAGAGGTGGGCAAACACCTCTGCTGGCCCTCAGATGGCTGGGGAGGGGTGGGAGCTGCCCCTTTCAGGACAGCAGAGCCCTGGCAGGGTGTTCCAGGAGCCTCCTGGCTGGGCAGAGGTGCTGTCCGGAAGCTCTTTGATGACACTGCTCTCTGCAGCCTGGGATCTCTCTGTGCACTGGTCCTGCCAGTCTTTGTGTATGGACCTCATTGCTTTCTCTCCCCTTCCCTCTTTGCCAGGAGTTCAGAAGGCAGTGGGAGAGAAGGAGCTGTTGTGTAAAACCTCTGTGCTCGGAGCCACAGGCTGGGAAAGAGCAGAGATCAACACTCTTATTCTCTTACCCTCCAGGAGTGTCCCAATGACCTGTTGTAGGCTGGGCTGGGCCTTGTCTCTGATCCATCAGGCTACAACATTTTGTGGCAAGGGTTGGGGGAGAGCAGTGTGATCCTCTGCTCTGCACAGGAAGGGATTGTTCTCCCTAAACCTTCATTTCTTTTCCTCCAGACCCTGCAAAGGTGTTTGGTTTTTCCGTGCCTTGTGTGTGGTGAGAGATTGGGAAACTGAAGTTCTTTCCTTCCTGAGGGTCAGGCCCCCTCTGAAATCCTGGACAAACTGAGCTGTCTGTTACTTTGGGGCTTGGAAAATGGATGGACATGTTCTCTTTGCTCAGCTTTTGTCTGCTTTGATGGAGACAGTCCTTGCCTTGATGTTTTATGGTCTCCTGGCCTACCCAAGCTCAACTTTCAGCATAGTTGGGGTCACTGTTTATTACCTGGAGTCCATATAATCCAGGTTAGGCCTGGCATCTCAGTGTTGTGCTGCTCTGAGCAGCCTTTAGAGTTACAGGGTTTTTTTATGATGTACCATCTCTCCATCTCTCCTCCAAAAAAGCAAAATAATCTAAATTAGACTGAAGCCTTGGCTAATTGTTCTTTCTCTATTCATCTCTGAGGCAGCAGGAAAGCAAGCAGCAGGGTTTCCATTCACAGCAGACTCTGCCAGCTCCTCTGCCTTTGTACCAAAATCCATGGGGGTGGTGAAGGTAAAAATGGGCAGCAGTGCCTGCAGCTGTACCCTTGAGAGCTCGAGGCAGGGAGAGCGAGGAGCTCTTTCCTGTATATTGGGGTTTCTTATTATTCACTGAAAAAGGTAATTAACAACTGCAAATTATTTCAGAGGCCAAAGTAAATGTAGAGGAACCTCAAGCCCCCCCTGCCCCAGCAGCCAGACTTCAACATGGGTCTGAGCTGGTCCAGGAGGCTCCTGACTGCAGAGGGCTGAATTCCTGCCGGGTCCATCCCCATGAGGACGTTGTGAGTGTTCCCCAGCCCTGCCCACCCAGGGCCGGCAGTGGGGAGGGGTTTGATCTGATCTCAAGTCCCAGCAGAGTTCAGGCTGCAAGTTAAACTGAGAGCTGTCCACCTTTGGATGATTTGGGGAAACTGCCTCAGCAAAGGGACTCACTGGAGGATTGAGGTTGTTCTATGTCAGGTTTTCTGGAAAACTCCCCAAGTGCCAAGTGCTTTTGTTTTCCTTTGGTGCCATCCCCCTGTGCTGTGAAGTGCCAGAGCTGCAGGAGTGTTTGGCCAATGCTGTGAGCACAGGGTGGGATTGTTGGGGTGTCTGGGCAGGGCCAGGAGTTGGCCTGATGATCCCTGTGGGTCCCTCCCAACACAACCCATTCTGTGATTCTGTGACATGGTTTTTGGTTGTTAAAGAGCACCAGTGCTGGGCTGTTGGTGGTGCTGTACTGAATGGAAGTGGTTCTGAGCCATGGTGAGATGTGACCCCTGTGACACTTTTATCTTCAGCTCTCAGGTACCACTTCTCCTTGTCACCCCTGCATCTTCCTGCACCCCTCCATGTCCATCTGCTCCTTCCCTCCTCAGGAATGGGAGTGCCTGGGCAGGCTTGTCCCAGTGCTGTGAGAGCCAGGACACCCCATTCGTGTGTGACACATGTCTGTGCTCTGATAATGGCAGTGTGGTTTTACACATCCCCTGCCCCTGTGACCCCACCTGCTGAAATCCATCCCCAGGGATGAGTTACTGCAGTTGGAGCCTCCATTTAATTCCACTGAGCTGCTCAGGAGGTATCCAGTAGGAATAATAATGGTGAAATATGTAAGTGGTGATTTCTAGATGTAGAAAGGACCGAGAAACCTCCTATTTGCTTTTGACACTGAAATGGAGTGATAGTGGGAGGTAGGAGGAAGGCTGTTGTAAATGTGATGCAAGGGCCACCAGTCATTCATCACTGTTATTTAAGTCAGAGTAGCTCCAGTTATTTGTTTGCATATGCTTATCTTTTATTATTTGTTCAGCTAATCAGGTTCTGGTGTCCCAGAGTTCATTTCCATTCTTTTCCAAGAGTGAATTCACTTGCTGGTCTACTTTGGATGGGTTTTTCCCCTGGTTTCATTCACGGAGTGCCCCATGACCACATTCCCAGTGGGATGGATGGAAGGTGATGCTCTAGGTGGGTGACAGCCTCCACTGAAATGTTTTAGTTGGAGAAAGGCTTTCTCTGGCTGACTGGACAAGTTCTAAATGTTGTCTCATGTTATGAACAGTTGTCACAGCAGCATGCAAGGCTAATTGTAGCTGATTAGCTGATTGCACTTGATCATTCCATGTGCTGAAAGCATCATTTTTCCACTATGTGCTTCTGTGAGGAAAGACTGAATTTACCAGTCTTTGCATTGGCACTGAACTCCAAACAAACACGAGATCAGATGGATGTCCTTGGATCTGGGTCAGGCCATTCTTTGCCATTTTGGGGGCTCCTTTGATCTGTGCTGCCCTTGGATTAGTGGGAGCAGATGGGGTTCAGTCCTGCTTTGTGTCATGGTGATGTTTGAAAACTCCAGCAAAGATCAGAGCAGCGTTTGCTGGGCAAAGGGGAGATGTGAGGGGAAGGGCTGGGCAGAAAAAAGCTGAATTTTAACAAGGCAAACAAAAAGAGGAGATTGCAAAGGAACTGCTGGGAGCAGGTTCTGACTGGGAGCTGGTGAGATGGTCCCTGTTGGTGTCATTGGGGTGAGGGAGGGGAGTGAGGCTGAGCCCTGTTGTGGAGTGGAGATGATTCCAACCGTTCCCAGTGGGAAGGAGAGGTCCCACTGCCACTGCCCCACAAGAAGTTCCTGCTGATGAGCCCAAGTTCAGGCACCTCACCAAGGCAGGAGCAGCATCTTTTCCTTCCTCTGTTCTGTGTTGAAACCTCAGAGCTGCTTGTAGCTGTTTTTTACTGGTAAATAAGAGCTCAGTGCCCTTTTCCCTGGGGGCAGTTTTTTTAATACTTTTATATTTGTTCCTGAATCAAAACAAAAGAAATCCAAGCTAGGGCTCAGTGATTCTGATTGTGCAGTGATTTCTTAATTCTTTTTCTCATACTGGGCAAAGTGATGAGAGAAACCTATTCTAGAGGAATTGTTTTTATTGACTGACACTGTGTTCTGAAAAAAAATGCCAAGCACCTACTAAAACAATGTCTTTTATGTGTTGCCAAATAATAGAGCAGGTTTGTTCAGTAATATGTATGCAAAAGCATGAGAATTCTGTGATTATTTTTATAAAGCTTTTTAATAACTAAGAACATGTCTCAGAGCTTGTAAAAGCTGAATATTCCAAGAACTTATTCTTTTCATAAAGTACTTAAAGAAATGCCAGTTATGCAAAGCCTGAATGCAAATTCTTACAGCCCAGTTCAACAAAGCTCTTTGGTTTTCCATGTTCCAATCCCTTGCAGAGCAGGGAGTGCATTTCTCTGTACTCACTGATGGATTCAGAGCTGGATGTTGCTGAGCTGAGACATAAAACACAACCAGTGAGATGGGGGCAGTAAATGAAGCTGCCAAAACCATGGAAGAGCAGAACCAAAAGAAGGTGGGTCTGTTGACCCTCAGTTGCTCTCAGATGTGGAGAAGGTTTACCAAAGGTGTTTGGGGGTTGATCTTCCCATATACCTACAGAACCGGGTTTTGAGGAGAAGGAACGGGAAATTACTTCTAAGCAGGCAAGATAAAATCTTTTACTCAATATTAAAATAGAGATGAGCCAACTTTTCTGATTTAGGGTATGGTTCTACATTTCTGAAGGTTTAGCTCAAGACACAGGTGAAACTTCTGAGTTTTGTAACATTCTGGTTAACTTTGGTGTATTTGAATTTCCATTGGAGTGTCTGTAACTCAGTGCCTGTTTTGGCATAAGAATTTACAGAGTTAGACGAGTTACAGAGCATTCTGAGTTGGAAGGGACCCCAAGGGTTTGTGGTACAGACTGGGGTTCTCCTCTCCCCTCCTCCCTCCCTCCCCCTCGCTGGGTGTGAGAAGTATCTCCTCAGTGTTGGGTTATTCCATACCCTGAAGGTCCTTGGAACTGGTCAGGGGTGTCCAGGGCCTGCTGGGTGAGAACGTTTGCAGTGCCCTCCAGCCCTGGAATCACAGAATCCCAGGGTGCTATGGGTTGGATGGGACCTTCAAGGTAATCTGGTTTCATGTCCTTTCCATGGGCAGGGACACCTCCCACCAGCCCAGGTTGCTCCAAGCCCTGTCCAGCCTGGCCCTGGACACTTCCAGGGATGGGGCAGCCACAGCTTCTCTGGGCAACCTGTGCCAGGGTAAACCTCACAGGAAAGAATTCCTTCCTAATATCAAATTAAAGGATCCTTTTCAGTTTGGAGCCACGTTGCTGCAGGCTGTGGGGACTCTGGTGCAGCTGAGGGTTTGAGGGGCTGTGTGCTGGGTCTGGGACCCTGGGAACACAACTAGGGACTGAAAAGACAGTGACCAAGGAGAGAAGGGACCTGTGGGACCTGAAAACACCTCCTTGCTAGAAATGGGAACTGTCCTGCCCAGACTTGCCCATTTGCCCACAGGTTTTAAATTCCAGGTAGTCTGATTTTGTTGGTGCAACTTTTCTTTGACAGCTCAGAAAATGTGGTTTAAATATTGTTGCAAATTAGTAAACAAGGTATATATTTGGAAGTCTGAAAACTCAGTAAAACCCTCAGGCAAAATAATTGTCTGACTGTATTGGAGCTTGTATTAAAGCATGTCCTGAGAGCTGGACCAGGGCAGGGAACCAAGATGTTAATTAATCAATCTCTGCAGTGCTGTTGGCCTTCTCTGCCTCCCTCTGCACAGGAACATTCACAGTGGAAGGGTTGCCATGTCCACTCTGGCATTTAAAAAATTAGTCAAGTGATGGTGCTGATTGCAAAAAGATCTTTCTTTAAAATTTCCTATATTTCATTTTTTTTTAAAGTTTTTTAAATGTCGTATGTTCTTCATTTAAGAAGAAAGGTTAATGCAAAACAAAAAAGAGGTTTTTTTCTTCCTCAGAGAAAGAGATTTCAGCCAGCTCAGAGTCTCACTGAGCAGGTGGTGATACAAATCAAGAGGGAAGGCATTTGTTTTGTTCTTTAAGAAAATATTTTGTAGGAATAGAAACCCCAGAACTAAAAATATGTGTGAAGTGGGTTTGGTGACCATGTGAATTGGCTTCTACAGCAGAATGGCAGTAACTGGATTTGGGGATCCCACATTCCCTTTGACTCCAGTGCACTGATCACATCCAGCTCAGCACTCCTGGGGGCAGGTGAGCACCAGGCTGAATTTGGAATTTGAAAATTGGAAAAACCAGAACTTTTGACACTCTGAGGTATTTTAGAACTGTCTTTGTAGCTGTAACTTACATGGTTCATTTTTGAAAGCAGTCACAACCAGTAAAATGGAATTAATCTGTCTTTGTAGCAGTGCTGATCCTGTTCAGGTCTCTGTTCCCATGGCTGGGAGATTTCAAACCCAAAGATTTCCTGCTGTATCTGGGCACATGGATAAATGTACCTGTGATTCCTGACATTCCCGGAGAGGTGAATATGGACCAGGGAGCTGCACAGCACGGGAAACTTGGGTTTATTTTTCAACCTCTGCTCCCCCAGCCCAGCAGCTCTCAGCCCTCAGGGACCCACAGCCCCCAGGCTGGTGTGAACTCCCAGAACCCGGGGATCAACACGAGTTCAGTGGCCCCGGGACACCCAGAGCAGGGCCAGAAATGCAGGGACACCCAGAGCAGGGCCAGAAATGCAGGGACACCCAGAGCAGGGCCTAGAAATGCAGGGACACCCAGAGCAGGGCTGAGAAATGCAGGGACACCCAGAGCAGGGCCCAGAAATGCAGGGACACCCAGAGCAGGGCCAGAAATGCAGGGACACCCAGAGCAGGGCTGAGAAATGCAGGGACACCCAGAGCAGGGCCGAGAAATGCAGCTGGGCTGTGCTTGCTGCTGTTGGAATGACATTTCAGTCCAGGGCTTTTTAAATATTCTCTTATTGTAATATACTGTCACTGCCTTTGTTTTCCTTGTGCAGTGCCTTCCCAAACAATTGAATTTTGGCTCCCTGAGGACAAACTTCCATCAAAAACAGCAATTACAACTTTTAACTTGGTTCAGTCAGTGGCAGCAAAGCCTTTGGTTGTGCCAGGCTCTCACTCTGTGGTCAAGGATTAAACACAATCCATTTAGCATTTGTTTATTTACGAGGTGGGCTCAGAACTGACCTTTTACAGCTTCAGACTGACTGCAGAAATCTTGTTTTATATAATGCACGTGGCCATAATGTAATCACGAAGGTGTTGACAAAGCTGATTGGAAACATGGGAAATGAAATCCTCTCCCGGGTCAGCACTGCCAGCCTGCACTTCCCGACTCCTGTTCCATTTTTCCAAGGGCTCTCGGGCTTTCTCAGCTTTCCACACTGTGTGATTATTTCCCCCCTTTCCAATGTGTTAGTTTGAATTTCATGGACACAGAGTTTACTTGGAAAATTGGGTTGGGGGGGGGGGCATGTGCATTGTAGTTTTTTCCCATCTCCCTCCTGGCATTCCCTGGTTGTGTGTGTGTGTCTGTGGTGTGAGTTTGAGGTCAGAAATGAAGATGTATCAGTGATTCTCGTGTGATTCCAACTTCTTGCCTGAGCTTTGGGTCAAATCTCAGTTCTTATTTCCTTGGGATGAAAAGGGGCAGCTCGTGACACATGAAGAGTTATCTTAATTCTGTTGTCATACGTTGTATGATGCTTTACAGCTGGATCAGTACATTTTCAACCCTCTAAACCAGATTTTTCAAGGTATTTTTCTGTTGTTTCACTGTTGGATTGCAATTCTGAGCTGTGATTGATAGGGGTTGAATATTTATTACATTGGGAAGGATGGGATTCTCCAGTCAGGCTGGGCTGGGTTGTTTTGGCCTTTTGTGCAAATTATTTGAGCAACATAAACACTGGTTTTTATCAGATAGTGTTTGGTTTTCAGTCTAGAGTGCTATCAGCACAGGCCTTAATTAAATCGTGGCTTTTTGGGTAAAATTTATATATCTGGGAACACATCACTTTCTGTGGGGCTCTAAATCCTCCTGAGTTGTTGGTTCTGTGGGGCAGAGCTGTGCTTTCACATCGCCAGAGCAATCTCCAGGCACAACAAGAGTGTGATAGAAATAATAAATAAACTAATAAATCAGTTTTCCTCAGCTCTCACCCCTTAAATTGGGGCCAGAAAGAAACACCATTGGTGGCAGAAGCAGTGAGGAAACTGCAATCCCTGATGTCCCACGAGGAGCATGACTTAAAATCACATTTGGCATTTAATTTAGGGAGTACAGAGCCAGTGCAGAAGGGAGATGTGTCAGGTACACAATTAACTCTGATAGGAGGCTCTCAAACCATGGGGCACCTCAGGGAGTGATTTGTCACCACCCTCCCAGAGGGGATCTTTAATTGGTGTGTCATGACACCAAATCCATGACAATTGTGTTATTCCTGCTGCTGTGGGCCAGGGAACCCAACTAAGGGGAACAAAAGCTCCTGGAGGAATCCCACAATGTTTTAAAAAGTTCATCTTTCCTCCTCCCTGTTAAAATTGAGGAGCTCTTTCCACAAACCCACTTTTTGTGATTCTTTCTCTCTTGTTCAGACAGAAGTGTGGAAATACATCAGATTGTGGATGTGGGACTCCTTCAAAACCACAGGGAAAGTCCTTGTCTACTGGAAGTAGTATTTAATGTTTACAGTATTATAAACAAACAGTAATTGTAGTGTCTGTGAACATCTGTACAACAGTTATGGACAACTGTGGAGCTTATGGACATCTAGGTGAATATTCATTTACGTGATATAAAGTTTTCATTTATTTAAGATAAAGTTTGTTTAATCTAAAGCTCCTGTGCTGATCACTGGTAGGCGTTTCCTGCCTTGTGATACACACTCAGGGTGTGCAGGCAGGGCTCCATAAGGCACCCAAGGGTTTCAATTCCTCATAAATAAACATGGAAATAAATGATGGGACCAGCAAATTGGATTTGAGATGGTGGAAAGGGACATCAGATGTTTGCTTGATACAGTTGTGTCACGTACAAATGTGGGAGTTCTGACTAAATTAATCAACTTGACCTCCCAGAGAACTTCAAAGGGGAGTGTGAGAGGGGCTGGGCCTGGTGTGAAATGTGCTGCAAACATTTGTTCTGGTACATTTGGTTCTCAATTTACAATGAGGAAGGTTCATTCATCTGCAGAGACATTGCTTAATGGCCTCCAAGCAGCCAGAACCTTTATTAATCTCACATTTCATGGGAAGGGCAGAGCTGCTGAGTGCTGAAAGAAGTGGCATTTTAACTGAACTGGTGTTTGTGTTCTGATGGCCAGGGTTACATTTCATCCTGACTTCTCACTCATCTCCAACTCCCCTGGAATACCCAAAGGTGGCTGTTACAGAGCAGCTTCTTCAGCCTGGTTGGCCTTTAGTGCTGACAAGGTCCTTGTGTCAGTGTTTTGTGGAAGTGCTCCTTCATGTTTTCCCCTTCCGTGGAAGAGAATCCATGGCAGAAACAAGAGAATTAGTCTTGTTACACTTGACATGTGTGGTGAATCAGACACGTGGATGTTGTGCTGTTTATTTGCTTTGAAAATTAAAATAATGCCAAACATATGTAATGCATAAAGATGTGTGAATATGGTTATGCCTCTGTACAATATTCCAAGCTTGGCCTGGGATGAGGGCAAGATTTTCCCAGTGGTAGGAAAACTTCCCCAGCTCTTGTTCTGAGCTTTACATGCCCAGGGGAAACAGTGTGAAAAGCAGAGTGTGTTGAGAAGCTGCTTTTTCTCCTCCTCTTCTCCCTTTCTGGCCCTTTTCCTGCCCCTGTTTCATTGCTGCAAGTGCACACAGGTTATTTTCCTTCCTTCAGGTCACTGCTGGGGAGGGAAAAGCCACCAGACTTAATCCATAAAGGACTGATATTACCTGCAGCATCTGCAGCCGTGCTTGGGCTCTGTCTCAGATGGCCTGGCATGAAATAGTTACCATTAAACATTAATCAGGGGGCACAGATGGGTGTCAAGTGCTTAGAACTGCAGCAGGGAGAGAATCTGCAGGATCATTTCCAATATTTCTGTGATGTGATGAAGTATTGAATGTCCAGCAGTAGTTGAATATTTTGGCAAATGCTCAAAGAATTGACTGTTTTAAAGGTGCAGTTTGTTTCCAGTAAAAGTCCAGAACACCTTCCATAGGAAGAATAATGGGACTATTCCAGGATCTCAGTGGGAAGGGTTTGGGAAGAGTTTATCATGGAGTTTTAAAGACATAAACAGGTTAAAGAAATAATGTGAGTAAACTGATTGTAATTGGTAAAAAGGACTGGGTGCTGTGACATCCATGTTCTGCAGGATGAGGGGACAGCCGGGAATGAGGGCCTGATTCCCAAGATTATTGGAAAATAGGACATATTATCCTCTGCACTCACCAGCACAGCCAACAGCACATTCCTGAGGAGAAATCCAGGGGGAATTGCCAGAAGCCTGAGAGACTGTGGAGTGAATCCATTTGTATTCTAGAAAGTGCTGATAAAGATGTAAATGCAATCTCATTATTTGCCAGTCTTTAAACTGAGACAGCATCTGATAAGCTGATTGTTTGAACTGTGCTGTGGAAGGGGGGCCCTGATCACATCACCCTCCCTTACCTTCCATCCCAGTGGAATTGCTGTGGGATAACTTGTTTAGAATCTTTAATACAGCTGCAATATGGCCAAATCCAAACATCTGGAAATCCTCAGGGAAGCCTTACTGAGCCTTTTCAAAATCATGAGGTTAATTTAAAAAAATAAGGATTTTTAAAATAAAATTTAAAATTATTATAAATTAATGTTGTTTGTTTGTTTGTTTATCTCTTGTTTTGGAGTGGCACAACCTGGTTTTCTCTGCAACCAGCAGGTTTCACCTTCTACTTTGAGTTAAAATAAGTGGTAAACTACTGAGGGCGTAAGAACCAGGCCAGATCTCCTCCTTGATACACAAAGAAGGAGAAATGGAGGGGCCACCACTCTGAGCAACAAATGTTCAGGTTTTCAACCCCCAGATTATTTGAAGGCACGTTGCAAAGGTGCAGATCTCCAGTCTGAGCTGTCACTGCACCCCTGTGTTCCAGGTCATGGTGTTTCTATGCAGATTTTGTTCAGCTCTGCCCTGCTCTCACCATGGGGGAGTTTTTTGTGCCTCTGGAGGGGCAGGGGATGGTTGTGGTGGGGAGGCCACACAAACCCCGGGAGCAGCATCACCCTCAGGGCTGTGAGTTTGGGCTTGGAGGCCCATCTTCCCTGGGCTGTTTTTTATTGGAGCAGGAATGTGATCACAAAGCTGTAAAATTCAGTGGGATATAATTCTGTAGCCCAGCCCTGCCGTTACTGGGAGTGTTAATTACTCCATCCTTAACCCTCCTGTAGAGCACAAAGGAGAGTTAACTGCTTTGGCCCGGTGTCAAGCTGCACGTTGGGGTTTCAGAACTTCAAGTCTTGGATCTGAAGCAAAGGAGTTTTATGAACTGGCTTTCAGCAGTCAAGTGCTCTGTAAATCAGCAGTTAGAACCCAGCCCTGCTCTTCTGCCCATGGGTTTGCACAGCTGATTATCAGCATGGTTATATCCGAAGTAAATAAGTGGGGATCTATTAATGCAATAAAAGTCTGCCTGAATATCAGGTTTAATGAAACCAGGATGGGCAACACCAGGCTTTGAGCAGGGCTTTGGTGCCTCAGGTCTGAGCCATAATCTCTGCAAAGGCACATTTTTATAAGCAGAAAGTGCAATATCTGTATATAGGGAGAGAGAGGCAGGCAGAGAGACAGTGTGTGTGCTGTCATGTGGAGGGGCTGAGGAGCTTTCATGAATTCTTTCTCAATTTTGATTTTTGAGCCTCTGATCTCTGAGCAGGCTTGAAATATCCTTCACAGGGTATTTGAAAATTGGCCCCTTACCTGAAGAAGTTTCCCGTGCTCACATGAGGCTGATGGGAGGTGCTCACCCTTCAGATAGTTGGGGAAGGACTGTGAGGGGTTATGGCTCAGGCCATGGGGTGTGAATTTAGGTTAAGATTTGGAAGCTGCTGCCCCATTTCAGGCAGAGCCTTCAGTGACAAGGAGGGAATCAGATGTGTGTGTTTGTTCTTCCAAGGCTCCTGGTGTTTGCTGGGCAATAGGAGCCATTTCCCCGAGTTGGACTGAAAATCCTCTGCATTTTCTGTGTTGTGAGACTTGCAAATTGTGCAGTGATTAAACAAAATTATCCATTGATTGGCTGGGAAGTGCAGATTTCTCTCCACCAGATTTACACTCTTGTCCTGCTTGTGTGATGAGGAAGTCAGAGGATCTCAGAAGACACTGAGATTTCTGGGTGTACAAAAGCATTTTATATTGTCATGTAACTGAGCAGCTCAACAGGCTGGATGTGAGATTCCTGAGGAATTGCCACTGAGCGTCCAACCTTCTGTCCTCCTTTGCAGAATGATGAAGTCCTCTGTCCATCCAGAAGAAGATGACTTTGTGCCAGAGCTGCAGAGGAGCATCCACCCCCGGGAGAGGCCGGACTGGGAAGAGACGCTCAGCGCGATGGTAAAACACCTGGGCTGTGCTTTATACTCATTATTGCCACTTCTGAGCACTCTACTCTTCTATCCCACTTACCCATTTACATTCCCCGAGTTTCAGCCTTTTAAATGGATTGCACAGTACTTTGAACAAGCCCCAAATGCTTCCCTTCCTCTGGCAGTGTGTCAGGGAGAGGGAAGCAGCACACTCAGCTCCTCTGCCCTGTTAATACGAGCCCCAGAGCAGGGCTGGGAGCCAATTAAAAGGTCCAGAATGTCACAACGATTTTCAGTCTGCATTAACCTCTTTTTCAGCAAGACTTCTGAGCATGAAGGCAGTTTCTTGTAAAAACATGCTCTTTGAAGCATGCAGCATTGTGAGAGAATATGATTTTAGCAGAATGCTGGCTCAGTCCACGGGAATAAAAGCTCACTCAGCCTGAGAGCAAACCTGCCATCAGAGGGAGCAGAGCTGCAGCAGAGCAGACACAAAGGTGCTGTTCTGCTTACAGGCACTGGGCCCAGACAGCTGGATTACCTTAATATATATGTTTTCTTCTTAAATGAGTGAGTAAAGCAGCTGCAGTTCCACCTCCCCAACTCCCTCCAGCATTCACTGAGTTGGGAAGGTTGGCAGCCAAACTTCACTGGCAGCCAAACAGGGCAATCAGATCAGGTGTTTTGGGAGGTTCTTTCACCTCACAGAAGCTTGACTTGCCTTCTGTCAGCACAGGAGTGTCTGGAAGTTGTGTCTTGCTTGTTATTTTCAGAATTTCCAAATTGCCTCATTGGCAAACTAAGCTGGAGAGGGAATTGGCATCTGGGACAGACCTCGTATGGGGGAAGGTGTGACTATTCCAGGACAGCAGTGGTGCCTCTCAGGGTCAGTCTTGGCTAAGATCACTTACTGGGAAGAGCCCCCAGTGACAATTTCCCCCTGTGTTAGATCCTGGCTTCAGCCTGGAAAAGCCATCTGCTCCCTGCTCCTGGAATACCAACAGCAGGAGAGAGGGGCTGGATGTGTCTGTGCTGCAGGACAGTCAGATCCACCTGATGTCTGGGGTTCATCCCAGTGGGTTATTAGGAGTTTAAAGCACTGTCAATACCTGGCTGGGTTGTGTGGAGTGGGTTTTGGATGAGCTGTTCTTTGTGCAACATTCAGAAAAGGGAGGGATAATGAACTCCCCGAGAGCCAGGGATTCTTTGAACAGGGGCACAAAGATAAGTCCTGTGGTTTACTCTTTTAAAAACGTCATCAAACCATATATAATACAATGGTAATATTTTGCTCCAAAATTTATTTTCAAGCCATAAAGAGCAACCCAAAGCATAGACTTCACCAGTGGTTTTGTCTCTGGTGTCTCTGTGCTTGTGGCTCTGCTTGACTCCTTGGTTATCCACTGTTAATGTTCATTGAATTCCAGACTGGTTTCTGTTGAGAGGGACCTTGAAGATCATCTCATTCCACCCCCTGCCATGGGCAGGGACACCTTCCACTAGCCCAGGTGGCTCCAGCCTGGCCTTGGACACTTCCAGGGATGGGGCAGCCACAGCTTCTGTGGGCAACCTGTGCCAGGGCCTCACCACCCTCCCAAGCCAGGAATTCCTTCCCAATATCCCATCTCTCCCTGCCCTCTGGCAGTGGGAAGCCATTACCCCTTGTCCTGTCCCTCCATCCCTTGTCCCAAGTCCCTCTCCAGCTCTCCTGGAGCCCCTTTAGGCCCTAGAAGGGGCTCTCAGGTCTCCCTGGATCCTTCTCTCCTCCAGGTGAACCCCCCCAGCTCTCCCAACCTGTCAGTTTTGAATTTCTGCAGTTTTCACTTCCTATTTTGTTCCCCTCCTGTGTGGATGTGTTTCCTTCCCCCACCTTGGCCAGCAGTGCTCTGTGCCTGCAGTGTGGGAGCCCTGTCTGTGCTGATCAGTGCAGCTCAGGCAGCAGCTGCTCCGACCCCCTGGAGCCAGGAGTGTGCTGGGAGTCACCCTGTGCCATCTCTGTGCTGTCTGCAACCCCCAGGGTGTCTCAGAGCCGACAGGCTGTAATTCAGTGTCCCCACCTGTGACACAAGTTACCTGGCACATCTCATCTGCTGTTGTTTTGTGTCTCATTGTTGATTTACAGTGAAGGGAACCTTCCCCTGTTGGAGGTTGTTGTGCTCATGGACACTGTTCAGTGTTGGTTTTACACGTCACCCTGCACAGTGTTCCTCCCACACTTCATTCACTATTCACTAATAGTCCTAATTCACCAATTGTCCTATTAATTCACAATTTAGAACATGTTCTCTCACACAGCTCAGTGACAGTAATAGTAAAACTGAACAGTCCACTATGGAAAAGAGATTTCGAGGGTGATAAACAGGAAAACTCCCCTCTTGCAGCACAGTGGTTTGGTGTGATGAAAGACAATGTGAAGCTACTGAACCTGTATTTATAATGCCTTGGATTTGTGCTCACAGGGTTGTTTTGACCTCAGGGTCCTGTGAATGCAGTGTAGATATGGAGAAAATCCTCACTTGCTCATGTTTACTGTGCTGAGTGAATCACATTTGCACTTTCAACCTCTGCCCTGTGTCCAGCCAGAGGTAATATTTAGCTGTAAATATTTGCAGGACCTTATTCAACACTGCCACTGTTCTCTGTTTAACCAGCACATCTTCAATATTCTGCCTCTTTCCTGATCATTTTAAGCCTGAGATTTTCCCCCTCCCTCCATTCCTTCACTTCGTATTTTTAGCAGCTTCTAGTTTAGCCTTGTCCCAGAGGATGCTCCTTCCATGGGTTGTGACCATCTTACAGCACCACAATACGTGGAATTCTTGGTTAGTGGTTGTTGAAGTTGCAGATTTCAGGTTTTGGTGGTGCCTGAAGTTCCAGCCCCTGGGGAATGGAGGGTTGGAGAAGTTGTTTTCTCCCCTCCATTGCTTCCCCTGGCAGAGCTGGAGCCCTGGTGGGCTTTGGCACCTCACATGAATGTCACCTCTGCTAGGTGAGCAAGCACTGGACAAGTGACACTGGGAGAGCTTGGCAGGTCCTGGCACAGGTGATTCTTCTTCCCCTGTCTCCTGACCTTTGCCTTTGTACCTGCTTTTGTACTTTGGGAAAAGGCCATTTTTTACTCACAGTTACATGAACATACCCAAGTCATCCCTACTCTTCCTTCCCCTCTTATCCACAATATTTTTCAAAGTGCTTATTATTAATTGATGTGAGTGCTTTGTTTTGAGAGCTTTTTCTTAACAAGAAATAAATTGAAGGTCTTTCTAAATGCATGGAGGTTGAATGACCCCTGTACTGTAAATAAAAGTGACAGAAACTATTTTTATTATTTCTGTCATTGCCAGTTCATTCTGGGCACCTGAGCTTTGGTCCTTTGTTGGATGCTACTTTTATCATGTTCTTTATGCTCATTATTTGTATTTTCACCCGCTTCTTAAACTGCTTGTTTGGTGTTTGTGGTTTAGCAGGAAGACAAGGGATTTTGTGTTGGAGAGCTGGTTTATTTAGGGAGAATCACTGAATCCCAAAATGGTTTGGGTCAGAAGGGACCTTAAAGCCCATCCAGTCCCACCCCCTGCCATGGGCAGGGACACCTTCCACTGTCCCAGGTTGCTCCAAGCCCCGTCCAACCTGGCCTTGGACACTTCCAGGGATGGGACATCCCTTCTTTGGTATTTCTGGTGGTTCTTAACTCCCTAGAGTGGTGGATCCAGCGCTGTAGGAGTTGAGGTCCAGGCTGGAGGAGCAGCAGCTCTGGCTGGACAGAGCTCCCAGGACTGGGGGATGAGGCGGCTGCTCCTCAGGGACTGCTGTGGTTTGTATTCCCCCTCAACGCATGGCTGTATTTTTAGAGTTTAGACACATATTAGACACGTTTTTTGTGGCTGTCTCAGCCCCCAATTCCCTGTGTGCTGCCGTGTCCTGCTGGGTGACCTTCCCACAGCCCAGGTTTTCCTGCTCTGCTCCACTTCAGAACGTGCAGTTGGTGATAGGGACTTTCTCTGTAGAACACTTGTGGGTTCTGGGGCTTAAAAGCCATGTGTGAGCCGAGTCAAACTGCAGGATATGGATTTTCTAACATTTCTCTGAGACAGTAATGTTATTTTAAAGGAAAGGGATCTCTTTTCCTTGTCAGGCCCTGCCGAGAGCTCTGTTTCCACCTTACAAGAAATGAGGTGGTGAAAGTGCCTTTCTGTGATATTTCTCTCAGGAGCCTACAAACAGCTGTCCTCAGCCTGCATTAATTAGCAGCAATTGGTATTTGTACTCAGTATTCCCTTTAGCATGTGACCTCCTGAGTTACTCCCATCACCTCTTCATGAGGTCAGTAAGTTGGGGTGTTCAAAAGCAGTGAGCCAACAGCTCTGCCCCAGCAGCTGCTGTGCTCGGGGACACACCTCTGTCCCCACTGCCTTTGTCTTCCACTTGTCTACATTTTATGGGGAAGTGGATTGAAACAGTGAGACAAGTACAAAAATCTTGATTTATGCCCCCCATTGAAATTGTGCTGTCACAGAAAGGTGCCCCTGCAGCTGGGTTAACCTGGCACTGCAGATGAGGAGAAAATACTCACTCCAAGACAGAAATAGAGGTTTTTTCCTGTACATATCTATATCTATATCTATATCTATATGTGTATCTGCTCTTCTGAGGCCCCACCTGCAGTGGTCTGTCCAGCTCGGGGGTCCCAGCATAAGAAGGACGTGGAGCTGCTGGAGCGAGTCTGGAGGAGGCCCCGGAGATGCTCCCAGGGCTGGAGCCCCTCTGCTCTGGAGCCAGGCTGGGAGAGCTGGGGGAGTTCACCTGGAGAAGAGAAGGCTCCCAGGGAGACCTGAGAGCCCCTTGCAGGGCCTAAAGGGGCTCCAGGAGAGCTGGAGAGGGACTTGGGACAAGGGATGGAGGGACAGGACACAGGGAATGGCTTCCCACTGCCAGAGGGCAGGGTTAGATGGGATATTGGGAAGGAATTGTTCCCTATGAGGGTGGGCAGGCCCTGGCCCAGGTTGCCCAGAGAAGCTGTGGCTGCCCCTGGATCCCTGGGAGTGTCCAAGGCCAGGTTGGACGGGGCTTGGAGCAACCTGGGCTAGTGGGAGGTGTCCCTGCCCATGGCAGGGGGTGGAACTGAGTGGGCTTTAAGGTCCTTTCAACCCAAACCACTCTGGGATTCAGTGATTCTCTGTGTGCTTCTGAAAAAGTCCCTTTTCCTGAAGTGTCTGTCACTTCTTTCAGCTTTGGAAACTTTCAAAATCTGAGTCCCTGAAACCACGGCAGGGTTATTTCCCACCCTGGTGCCCCCCTGGATGGTATTTTATGGGGTCTGGAAGTTCCATTGTCCATAACAGGGTTATCAGATGAAGGCTGTAGTATCCTCAGGTGTTACCAGTTTATAACCAGGTTGCCTAGGAAAGGTGAACCTCCAAATTACAGACGGAAAATCCTCCTGAATCCTTGAATTTGACAAATGCCTAAGCGTTCAAGGAGGCAGTTTGTACACAACATCCTTTGGGGCTTATGCTGGTGGAATTTTCATAGGAAAAATAGAAGCCTGTAAATATTTTAGGCAGGCAGAAGGGTTAAAGCCTGTCCTCTGAAGTCCCTGGAATAATCTGAGTTCTTATATCAGGTCAGGGGGGTTCTGAGCTCTGCAGTATTTTCAGCATTTGGTAGGGTAAGGTACCACATCTGGTGGAGGTAATAAAGGCTTTTAATGAGACCTCAATAAATCACTCTGTTAAATCTGGGACGTGAGTGAGAAGAAAACTATTTTTAAATGCAATTTATGAAAGTGTGCAGAGATTAGTGCCTTGTAAGAGTTTAAAGGAAGATTTTGTGTCCCTAGTGCAGGGCTTGTTTCTCATTCTTTGTGCAGCACTCAGCCAATGCTGCCCCAGGTCCTGATGCAAAAAGTAGAGTATGTGGGGTTTATGTTATAATTACTGTTGGTTGATTGGTTGGGTTTTAGTTCACAGAACAACAGGCATGTTTCTGATGCAGACTGATATGAATGCTTCCAGGAGCTGTGGCGGAATCTGAACAAAAAGGGAGCGTGGTGAACCCACTTGCTTGGCCCTGTCAGCTGTAGTGGTTTAATGAAATGATCTAATTTCTGATTTCAGCAGGTGAGAGATGTAGTTCTAATACCCTTAAATATGTTAAAATTGATATTTTGATTTTTTTATTCCCATGGCTTTACAACTCTTCGTGCTTTGTACGTGTAGGAACCACAGCTGGAATTTTACAGCTGCCTTTGTGCTTGGGAGCTCTTAAGCCACTGTGATAGTTTTGTCAGACTGATCCTAAATTTGGGTGGGTTCTACACCCCAGACTCCTTTGGGAAAAAGATGCTTTTGAGCTCTGAATGCCCACCTGGCAAGTTCTTTTTAAGAGTCCCAAGTTTTAAGCTCTCAAGTACGAGGGAAAGTTTTAGGAGATAGAAAGCTGGAATTCTGGTTTTTGAAGGACTTGGACAATTCAGTAGGAATGGACTTCAGAATCGTGGAATATCCTGAGTTAGAAGAGACCCACAGAGATCATCAAAGTCCAACTCCTGACCCTGCCCAGACACCCCAGCAATGCCACCCTGCCCTGGAGAGCGTTGTCCAAACGCTCCTGGAGCTCTGTCAGGGTTGGATACTGCCTTTAGATATTCCCCTTAAATACTCCAGCATTTGGCCTCTGGCTCTGAGTGCTGGGGGTCACTGCCTTTGTTAAATGCTGTGGAAAATGTTCCCTGGCAGTTTGGAGGTGGGTTTTGTGCTGATGAAGGTTCTCAGGGTTTTCACTTGCCTGGATTGGTGGGTCAGGGTTGTGTTAATGTTGCAGAACCTGCAGTGTGTTTTCTCTGACCAGCACTTGGCAGCATTTTAATGTGGGTTTTTTCAGCTTTGGCTGCGTGGCAGGAAGGTACCAGAGATAAGGATGGAACAGAAATGGGATTGCAGGTGGTGTGTTGAAGTGACACAAACGTTATGGGACAGTGCAGGGCACCAGGCATGGGGCTGCAATAATATTTTGGTCAGAGCAGTTGTGTCTGGCACTGCACCAGTAACCTATATTTCCTTTGCAAGCCACAGAACTTGTTTTCCTTGCTCTTGCTGCATGAGTCCAGTATTTTTTCCCCTTGTTAAGCTTTTGGCAAAGGTTTGTGTTGCTGTGTGTGGCTCTGTCTCTCCCTCTTGGTTAGAGAGCCCTTTTTATTCCCCAGCCTCGCTCCCAGCACAGAGCTTGTCCCCGAGAATCTTTGGAAACTGGGACAATCACTTAATTGGCACGTTGGCTTCCATTTGGGTCTGCCAATTAAATAAGTTCAATTAAAGCAGAATGGATACCGTATTTTTGGCAGGAAGTGTTAATTCATAGCAATCATTTCATTTCCATAGGCAGTGCTATGGCAGCAGTAGTTTCTGGGTACATTTACTGGCCTCGAAGTGGGTGAACTCTTGCAGTGTTGAGACAGGAGGCAAACATTATATTTGCTAAATATTTGTTTGAAAATCTGTTTACATGCAACATTTAGGAAAGAGGGGATGATTTAGAATTTGCTAAGGCTGGAGCAGTAAGGTTTGTTCCTCCCCATCATCACCAATTTTAATGCACCCTCCAGGTTATTGACTCTCCTGAACCCTGGATCAGGATTCCACTGTCACGACCCTCCTCCTCTCTCCTCCCACCCCATTCCAAAGCTGATCTCTTTCTATGTGTGTTTTGTTATCATAATACAAGAAGTGCTACATTTGTTCCAAATGTACTTATTTGGGAAATAAAACTTGTAATTTCTTTGTCAATCACTTTTCTCTGGTCCCAGCTCCTTAAAAGTAAGGTGGAACATCCAGGAAAGGAATGTGGTTTATAAGTGGTTGTTTTTATTTGGGTTGTTTGTTTTAAAATCAGTGTTCATGGCTTCTTAGTTACCCTAATGCAGGAAAAAGATGGAGCAGGTTTTGAAAGGTTATCAATAGTTTGCTCATCAATAGTTTGCTCATCTATCCCCTTCCATTCCTCACCCCCAAGTTAATCCCAAGAGACAAACAAAACATGTCAGACTTTGTCTTGCTGAAGGTTGTAGGCATTAATTTTTTTGCCATGATTCAGCCTTCTTAATTATAAGGTGATGAATTATTCCCTGAAGACATTGGTAATCTTTAGCCTGACTTTTTTATTTAAATCATTCCTTACAGTTCTGCTTTGCTGCCCCAGAATTGGTCACTGCTGTGCCAGGTGGGTCTGCGTGATGGTCTCCAGCGTTTGATCAAATCTCCTGGTTGCCAGGGCACAGATGAATCACAGAATCCCAAAATAGTTTGAGTTGGAAGGGACCTTAAAGCTCATCCAGTCCCACCCCTGCCACGGGCAGGGACACCTTCCACCAGCCCACGATGCTCTGGGGCAGCCACAGCTTCTCTGGGCAACCTGTGCCAGGGCCTCCCCAGCCTCACCAATTCCAACAGCAAATCCCAGTGTTCTTGCACTGATATTCTCAGCACTTCATCTTTGCTTTAGGGTTGGTCCATGCAGATTTGTGGGATGCTGGGGGCTTTTCCCGTGGAGTGGGGCTGTAACTGGTTTCTCTCCCTGGAAGGTGTGTGCCCATGTGGGTAATTGGCCTCAGCCAGCTCAGGATCCATAGGATTCTGTCTGCAACCTGCTGGTGTGGGGTTGGGGGACCTTCTGAGGAGACACCAGACTTGCTGTGCTCAGTTAGAGCTGAAAATCCCAGTTTGCTGTAACATCAGCACCTTCACCCCCCCTGTCCCCCCCGGGGGCTGGGTGTGGGCTCCTCTGTGCTCGGGGCACTCCAGGCTTCCCTGGGGCAGAAATCTGCTGCCAGGCTGTGCCTGGTCCTTCCCCCCCACTGCCCACGCTCAGAGACCTCAGGACAGGCGGGGGAGTTTCTGGGATGAGGAGTTGGGAAGGGAATCACTGAACTAATCTCATTTAGGGCTACTCTAAACTGTCCCAAAGGAAGCTCAGCTTCCCTCTTTTTTGTGAGTCTGGATTGTTTCAGGGACTTGTGCTGTACCCACAGCTGCAGCTGCAATGAGAGGATGCAGGGGACAGTACCCTGGGGCTGAAGGAATGGGGTGGGAGTTTAAAACATTGGCTTTACCTCTGCAAACCAGGCTATCACCAAACTGTGCCCTCAGGCCAACAGTGCTCCTGAAGAGCCTCTGCTTCAGAGGGTGTAAAAGAAGTTTTAGTGTCTGTATGTTCTTGATTTGCTCTGTGACTTGTACTGCAAACAAATATTCTCTGCCTGAAAACACCCAAAGCTGCTCTTTGGTGTGGATGCAGAAATGAAGGTTGTAACTGTTGCCTCTTGCTGTGTGGCACAACATTTGCCCTGTGTTGGTTTGTGCCTCCCTGGCTGCCTGGGGCTGGTATGGACAGACAGTCCGGGCTGTTCCAGGTGCATCCCTGTGTAGGAGAGGCTTCTTAATTTGAGGGGTTTTTCCCCTGTGCATGTGTTTTTGTGTTTATATCCCAGTCTCTGTGTTTTTCCATAAATATTGACCTTTAGGGGAAAAAATGATCCCTAATTTTTAGCTACTAATTTTATAAATGTAAGAAAACATCCTTGGAGAATGGAGGTTCTCACCCTCAGTTTCTACAGAGTTCATGTTCCTGGGGATCTGGAGAACAGGTCATCATGGAATCCCAGGATGGTTTGGGTTGAAAGGACCTTAAACCCATCCAGTGCCACCCCTGCCATGTACAGGGACACCTCCCACCAGCCCAGGTTGCTCCAAGCCCGGTCCAGCCTGGCCATTGGACAACTTCCAGGGATCCAGGGCCAGCCACAACTTCTCTGGGCAACCTGTTCCGAAGGGCCTCCCCACCCTCCCAGGGGAGAGAAGGTCCTTCCCAATATCCCATCTATCTTGCCCTTTTTCTGCAGCTGGGAAGCCATTCCCTGTGTCCTGCTCCCTCCGATCCCTTATTTCCCAGTCCCTCTCCAGCTCTCCTGGGATGCCCTTTAGCCCTGCAGGGGGCTCTCAGGTCTCCCTGGAGCCTTCTCTTCTCCAGGTGAACCCCCCCAGCTCTCCCAGCCTGGCTCCAGAGCAGAGGGGCTCCAGCCCTGGGAGCATCTCTGTGATCATCATTCCTCAGTGTCCTGCTCTGACCCACCTGAGTGACACCAGGTCATTTCTGGGGAGTGCTGTCCCCTCACATGTGCCAGCACATGGCACCTTTCCCATGGGAAGGTGGCTGTGGGAATCCTGCCCAGCCAGGTGTAAGATCCCAGGCCAGGCTTTCCCCAGAACCCTTGGACAGAGTTACTGAAGTACTCTTGTGTTGCTCAGAAGTTTCTGGCACATTCCTCCTGTGACTGTGTTGTTTAAGGGTTTTTCAGTGAGTTTGTCAGATCCCAGATTTTTGCTCATGCCATTGGAAACAGCTCTTTTCTAGAAACCAAACCTGAGCCCACAGAAATATAAATTCCTGTTAGTTGTCCTGACTCAGACTCTGGGGTTAAATGCCAGGCTGCTGGTTTTTCCACATTCCCCATCTTTCTTCTGCTGCACTGGGAGAACTCTGGAGTTGCTAAGAGGATTTACCCCTATAACATAACCCCACATTGTTATTTGCATAATCACTGCTGTGGCCAGGGACTTACAGGAGTGGGATTTGCTCCTTTGAGGCTGAATCCATCCCTGTCAGTTTTTATGTGATGAGAAATTGCTTTCTACCATAACAACCTAAAGCTCCACTTGTCCTTTTATACCCAAGCTTTTTTAGCATCCCTCCTCCCTCTGGGCAGCAGCAGACTGTAGAATGAAACAGGGGCTGGGATTTTGGGGGGCTTTTTTTTTTTTTTTACTAACAAGAAACTGGAATCAAAGTATTGTGCTCATTGGCTGTTGTATTTTCTGGGACTTTTCTCTCCAATTTATTTTGTAGGCTGTGCAGAAGGGCTTTAACCCTGGCTGCCTTTCCCACGCATATTGTATGTGGGATTTTTGTTCTTAAATAAAGTACATTCCTGAGCCAGTGTGCCTTTGTGTGAGGCTTGTACTGTACCCTGCAGCTCCTGGGCTCAGAGCTTTGGGAATGGTAATCAGGCTTCACTGTAGGAATGGCAGATCCCAACTTAAAGCTGTCAGGAGTTACCCTGCTTATGCTGACCTCAGAACCAACCATTCAGCTGGGCTTGGTGCATCTCTAAAACTATTGATTCTGTGAAAGAAAATCCAAATGTGGGAGTGTTTTGTTGGAAATAATTTGGGGCCCATTGGATTTATGTGCAGAGAATCAGTGAAAGGCCGTGTGTCTCTTACAGCCTCATGTGGGAAATCTTGTCCTGACGTAAAGTGAACCTGCTGTGCAGAGGTGAATCTTGGTCACAGGGACAGTAACAGTGCCAAAGTGGGTCCTCAGAGCTGCCAAGCTGCTTATTCCATGTCTGGGATTCCACTTCAGTTGTTTTACACGGGAGCTGGAGGTGGTTTTATCCACATATCCATGAGCTGGAGAACTTTATTTGAAAACACAGTAGATGAATAGTTAAGAATTTATTCATTCCAGACTGATCCTTTAAACTGTGGTAAATGGATGCCCTGGACCAGCTCCTTTAAGTCTCAGGAATGAGAGGTTGCCTTAATTTGCCAGCTCATGGCATTGATTAAAAGTGGGGTTTTTTGTTTTTCTTATTTCCCCTCCCTTTTGGAGGGGAGAAGCAGGAGTAGAAGATGAACATCCTGTGTGGTCCTTTGATAGGGAAGAATTCCCTGTTAACCATCAATAAGTACTGCCTAGAACAACTCAGCATTGACAGAGAATGTGGAAAATGCAATTAAAACTTCTAAACTCAACAAATGATGCACATTTAAGTGTGTTCTTTGTTGAGTGCAGGTTTCTGAGCCGTGGGGTTTTGGCTGGGCATTGCCAGTGCTCAGATTTCCTTCCTGGGAGCACTTGTCGTGTTTGCAGTGGCTTTCCTCTGTCCCATTTCTCAGCTGCCATGAGGTTTTAGAGGCATCCCTGGCTGTTTCCCCACATTGCACAGTCCCCAGACTGAGAGCTGCATTAAGCAGTCAGTCCTGGCTGTGATTCCTGGAGCCCTGGAGCTCTGCTCTGGAGCTCTGCTCTGGAGCCGCCCCTGCGCCAGAGGGGATGGGAATTGTGTCCTCACATCAGGGATCGAGACATTGGCACCAAGCGGGGACTTCAGTTTGAAAAAAATGTACAATTTGAAAGGTTTCTCATCCTGAAAAACGTGTTTGAGCCTTTCTGTTGGATCTCAGAGCTGTTCCTTCTCTGGGTGGTTATGGAATGTGCCCGTGCTGCTCTCTGCTGATGAGAACATGAACAGCACTGAGAGGGTTCTGAACATCACACAGTCCCAGAAGGATTTGGGTTGGAAGGGACCTTAAAGCTCATCTAACTCCACCCTTCCACCAGACCAGGTTGCTCCAACCTGGCCTTGAACCCTTCCAGGGGTAGGACAGCCACAGTTTCTCTGGGCAATTAAGAAATTCAGAATTGGAGGGGGATATTTAATTTGATTTTTTTATGTCTTTGGTAAAGCTGCTGTGGTCTAATGAGCACATATTTTTGTTTAAATGACATTCTCAGACCTGGGTACCTAAACCAGGTGCAATTCTTCATTTTAAATGTGTCCAAATATCTCTGAAAAATGCAGCTGCAATGTGTTAATGTCACACAGACATGGTGCTTGAAAATACTTAGGGAATTCATTGACTTCCATTAAATGAATCCATGGAAAGTGGTAGCATGAAGAACTTGGAAATACTTGCATTTCCATCATGCTGCCCCTGTACATCCATTCCCATGCATTTCTGCTGTTCAGGACACTGACCCAGGTGGAGCCTTGCTGTGCTTGGCACATCTTAATCCTTTTAGGGATAAATGCTGCAGAACTGGGACATTTCCTCTGGAGTTATTTGGAGCAGCCTGGACATGGTGACTTTTGGTTTAGTAAAGCATTTTTCCTTTCCTTCCTTGACTTATTTATTGTGAAGGACCAGGATAGTTGTAGCAACATCTAAAGAGCAGAGAGAGCTTTCTCTGCCTGGAGTGTTTTGGAGACTGGGGAGCATGAACCTGAGATGGACCTGGACCAAAGTTCTTCCTTCATTGTGCTCCAGGTGAACTCCTGAGGAGTTATGGGTGGTTTGGTTTTTTCCTCTCTTTTTATTTTTTCCCTCCAAGAAAATGAAGGGGAAATAAAGATGATGTAAAGGAAAGACTGTCATGGAAACGGAGCAGCATTTGGAAGCAGCTCTCTGTTTTTAGAAACAAGGCCATGTGCTGAAAGAACCCAGAGCAATCTGGTCCCTCCAAACTGGTGCTGGTGAGAGACTGACAGTAGGAAGAGTTAGTGCCTGTCTAATAGCTACTCTTGGATTAAATTCCCACCTGCAGAAATCCCACCTGAATTCAGTGTCCTGGGTCCATCCTGACCTGCTGAGTCTTGTGTCCTACCCGTGGTACCTCCTCAGGGCTCTTTCTATAGTGTTGGGGAAAGCCAGTTATGGGATTACTGGTGGGATTCCACGGATTCCATGGCATTACATGTAGGATTCCAGGTTTCTTGTGCATCCCAGTGTAAGCTCTTGGCTGTGGACTCTGCATTGCTTTGATATTCTCCCCTGTCGAGGATCCCAAGGTGGAAATTCCATCCCCTCGTGTTCACTGGGCTGTTGTCTTCGGTGTTCCACGTATTTTCAGGTTGTGTTACGTCTCTGGATGTGAGGGAGACGGGTTGACATGTTTTCTGATAAATGCAAGGAGACTTTTTAGGAGAAAATCCTTTCATATTATGCAGCGGAATTGGTGGATATAAATTATTTATGACTCGGGTTTTGTGTGCTGGAGAGCACAAAGCTGAAGTTTCCCAAATCGTGGTTATGAATAAAAGGACCAGAAATTTCAAGTGCTTAAAGCTGAACATGCTGATCTGGGAGAGCTCCTGATTCTACTTCTGGGTTCCCTGGGAGTTTGGCAGTGACACTTGGACATCCCCAGGGAAGGGAACAGAGCTGGGGAGGGGCTGGAGCAGCAGGAGCAGCTGAGGGAGCTGGGGGGGCTCAGCCTGGAGAAAAGGAGGCTCAGGGGGGACCGTCTGGCTCTGCAACCCCCTGACAGGAGGAGGGAGCTGAGGGGGAAGGCGGGCTCTGCTCCCAGGGAACAAGGGATAGGAGGAGAGGGAACGGCCTCAAGTTGCAACAGGGGAGGTTTAGTTTGGATATTGGGAACATCTCCTCACTGAAAGGGTGGGTAAGCATTGGAACAGGCTACCCAGGGCAGTGGTGGAGTCGCCATCCCTGGAAGTGTTGAAAAAATATCTGGATATGGCACTCGAGGCCATGGTTTAGTGATGACCATGGTGGTGGTGCTGGTTGATGGTTGGACTTGATCCTAAAGGTGTTTCCCAACCTGAGCAGTTCTGTGATTCTGGGGTCCATCAGGGACAGAGAGAGAGAACTGCTCTCCCAGGATGGCTTTAGAGCAGAAGGTTTAGTGGGATCCACCTGCCCCCCAGGCCCTGCAGGGATCTGTGACAAAACACTGAAGTTCTCCAATATTGTCCTGCAAGAAGAGTCTTTGGGGGGCTTTTGGTGGGAGAATGTCTTAGTTTGGGGGGGGCTGGTAAAGTGGTGTCACTCAAAACCCTTCCCTGGAGAGGGGAGAGGCCTGAGGGTGCTGATAAATGAATTCCCTGCATTCTGGAGCCAGTCCTGGTTTGTTTACCAGGTTCCAGGTTGGTGCAGCAGTGACACTGAGCTGGGACAATGGGACTGAACAATTTGCATGAACAGATTTGCTCTGCAATTACCAGGTTTCCTCAGCACAGCCAGGCATGGAGAGCAGGCAAGGGAGAAGCCACTGATGATGCCAGGTAGCTTATTTTCAGATGCAAATAATCCAGCTGTTTCAAAATGATTTTTAAAATGCAATTACTGTGGCACAAAGCACAAAAGATGACAAATCTCATTTGGAGGGTTTTGTTTGTGTTCGGAGAAGAGAGTGACTTAGGGTGACATGTTGCATGCCAAGTTTGGGATCAAAATAGGTGCAAATTCGGGGTAAATAAAATGCATTTTATGTAGCTGTGTATCTTTGAATGGAAGGGAGCTGTGGTTATTTAGGAGTAATGGGGTTAATAAAATTGCAGTAAGTTTCTATTTTGGTATCTGTCTCCTCACCAGGTTTTTTTCTGGTGTTGGTGGTACCTCCTTGTAAAGATTTCAACTTGCACAGGATCAGTTCTGCCCTTTCCCCTCAACTGTGAGCCTTAGAGAGCCTTGTTCTGCAGCAGAGTCCAGAGAGTTCCGGTCTAATTGGGAAAGTTAATTAGTGTATTAATTACTGTATCTCATTGTCCAGTTAAATGGACACAGACTGCTGGAAAGGGGACAGGCAGAGATCTCCTTCCAGCACGCTTTGGACAGAGCTCAGCTGGGAAGAAGAGGATAATACAAGTTTTTCCAAGAGAGCTGCTGGCATTTGGGGCTCTGGGGGTGTGAGCTGTGCCCACGCTGTTTGAGTCACATCCAGGGTAGTCTGTGCCCACTGCTGCACACTGGCTCAAAGCCCACGTTTTCTGTCAGATTGTTTATCTATTTTTATATCCCACCAGCTCCTACTGCTGATAGAGGAGAAAAACTATTTTTCTTCCTACAGAAATTCTGTTCCTTTAGAAAAATTAAGCAAGCACATCCAGCTTTGCCTTAAAGCAGCTTATGGGAATGGCACATTTATTCCTGTAATTAGTTATTTTCTGATGTAAAAGACCTCTAAGGTTTATTAAATTGGTGATCCTCTTAATGCTAAAATTCACAATGAGACTCTCAAGTGTCCTATTACATCCTGAAGTAAATGTGTGCTCAGTAGGAGTCAGGCAGCCCAGGACAGGTTTATTTAAGGGAATAAATATTGTCCCTGTTTTTGTTTGGTGAGGGTCGTCCTGGAGTCCCCGTGTCAAGGGAGAAATGGTTGCTCCTGCAGCCTGGTTGATTTTGTGCAAAGGAGGCCACCAGGATGATTTAAAAGGATGGAGCAGCTCTGCTGTGAGGAAAGGCTGAGAAAATTGGGATTGTTCAGACTGGAGAAGAGAAGGCCCTGGGGTGACCTCATTGTGGCCTCCCAGTGCCTGAAGGACAGGAAAGGTGGAGAGAGACCATTGACAGGGGTCTGGAGTACCAGGGCAAGGGGGAATGGATTAGATGGGATATTGGGAAGGAATTGTTGGCTGGGAGGGTGGGGAGGCCCTGGCACAGGTTGCCCAGAGAAGCTGTGGCTGCCCCTGGATCCCTGGAAGTGTCCAAGGCCAGGTTGGACGGGGCTTGGAGCAACCTGGACTGGTGGGAGGTGTCCCTGCCCATGGCAGGGGGTGGCACTGGATGGGTTTAAGGTCCCTTCCAACCCAAACCATCCTGGGATTCCATGATTCTACTCCAGTTGTGTAGAGCAGGTGAACTGGACCCAAAGCCCTCGTGTGCCTGGGGACTGTGACAGGACCCTCAGGAGATGAGGGGCTGTAGCTGTGCCCTGAGCCTGCCTGGAGCTCGGGGATCAGTCTCTCCCTCTGCTGCTGTTGGGTGGGATTTACAGGCAGGGGATGGTTCTGACTGACCCACTGCAGCTCTTGGTGAGGAGGGGAAGCACAGGGACATTGGACCCATGGCAAGGGAAAATCGGAGCTTCCCCTGCTGTTCATCCCATGAGAGGGCTGCCAGCTGGGATTGGGATGGGCCAGCTGGAAAGTTTTGGGGGTGAGGACCAATTGTACCACATTTCCCACTGCGGCATCCAGCTTTATTGTTACATGTGACAGCCTTGGGGCTGATCATCACTGCTCAGAGACCTTTGGGTGGAGCAGTGTGGGTCTGCCATCACAGCAGTCATCCCTTTACTCCTGCCAGTAGAATGGATGGGATGGAATACCTTTTTGTTCCAGGCCTGTAAGAGGAGGAATGCTGACGTGTCTTTCTTCCTCTTCATGAGCACTCGCTCTTTGGGATGTGATTCCTGGTTTGTAGTGCATTGTGTAAAGCAGAAAAAAGCTCATTCAACTGGTCTCACCCACATCACTGATGATCCATCTCCCCCAGCGTCAGGGACCATGTTTTTCTCCTCCTGCTCTGCGAAGTCTGTGCTGGTCTTGCTGTTTGGTCACTGCTCTCTCCATCAAAGCCTCTCTTGAACCCCCTCATTCCTCTGGAACTCAGGGTTGGCACAGCAGGAGGAGCCCCTGCAGTGTTTCAGAGTCCCTGGGATGGAGAATCCAAGCCCAACTGAGCTCATGGCTGAGGAAAGAGCAGCTGGAGGAAGGAGAGGATGGGAAAGTGTGACAGAACATAAAGGAGGGAGTTTGGAGTTCTGGCCTCACTGAAGTAATTCAATTCCAGTGATTAAGGAGTTATAATATCATCATACACTTAAACCAATAGCTTCAAACCTCTATTTTAAAAGGTCACCTCCCACATGAAAGCAGCTCTGGCATTAACTTGGTTTTCCACTGTGTGAGCTATCCAGCTGCTTCAGTGCCTCTGCACAGATGCCTGGAAAACCAGGTCCTTAATGAGGAGTCAGAGTGTAGAGTTAGGGAATGTCTGTTTGACTCCCACCTCTGAAAATCTGCCCTTTAAGAACCAGAAGCAGTAATGAATTAAACAGTGGATTTCACAGTTATTGCTAAGAATTAGCAAATCTCTGCAGCATGGGAGAGAGATCTTCACAGTCAGGATCATCCCATCCGAGATCCCAATCCCGAGGGTCAGTTTTCCGTGTTAAAAAGGCAGAAGCACAACTTTCAGCACATGCGGGGTTTGTCCTTCAGAGCAGACAGGCTCCTGCTCAGCAGGGAGATGTCCAGAGCTTGCAACCACACTTTAACCCCCTTTTTCCCTGTCTCCTGCAGGCCAGAGGAGCTGACATCCCCGAGATCCCGGGGGAGCTGCCGCTGCGCTCCTGCGGCAGCACCGCCAGCATGAAGGTGAAGAACGTCAAAAAGTAAGAGCACATTTCTCTGATTTTCCTGCCCTTCCGGGTTCACTATCCTGGGGTTCAGCTCTTGTGCTGCAATACAGGGAATTCAACAGCGATTTTACACAGTGTCTTCATCAGGGCAACCAAAATCCATGTGAAACGAAATTCTGACTGATGTAACCCAAAAGTGGGGATGGGAGAGGCTCTGCTCTTCTCTCACCTGTTTCTGGCCATAGAAGCAAAGCTTGGTAGAGTTGTGAACCTCACTGTTACAGTGTTGTTAATTTTTCTGTGATTTATTCCTGAAACTGGAAAAAAAAACATAGAGAAGAAATTTGAAGAGAAGCCCAGGCAATGTGTAAATGAGATCATTTTCCCTGTCTCCCTATGCTCTAGAAGGCTAAACCAGGACAAGTGGGTGGCCTAGATATATTTTTCGTTTGATATTTTTCCTCTTTTCCTTTCTTTTTGCATTCTTTGTATCTTCATTTGTATGGATTTTACCCAGTTTTTCCTTTTAAGGGATATTTTTTCTTCTCTGATCCCCCACGTTTTTTCCCTGTGGATTTATACAATATTTCTCTCTCTGATTGTCTCCCAGAGACTGTAACCCAAGTTATTCTTCAGCTAAGGTTTTAAACCTGCAACGGGGATCAAAAATAATTAATATTACTTTGCTAAAAGTGCTGACTCGAGGCCCAGAACTCCCCAATATTGATCCATCTGTGCCTTCAGCTCCCCTCTCCCAGTGCTCTGCTGTGAGGGAAGTGGCTCTTTGTTCTGGTGCTGAGCAGCCAGATGCTCATCTCCCTTCCCACTTGTATTCCCGTGGGAAGAGAGAGCAAGATAATGACAATCTCATTGGCTCCCCCCCGAAATATCTATTGGAGTCTAGAATAGCTTCAGCAGAAGCAGGAGCATGTGCAGAGCCACAGGAGCTCCCTGGCAGCCTCCAGGGTAGCTGGAGACACTCGGGAATAACGATGCCTGACTTTTGGATTTGAAAGAGGCAAAGGATAAATAGAGTTTGTTCTGCACCCTCAGATACATCCCCCCGGGACTGATGGGCTGTGATGCCTTTCACAGGTAATTCTGCTTTCCTTGTGTCTCGTGTAAGGCTGTGGATGTGCATTTGTGGAGCTGCAGCTGCTTGTCCCTGCTCCGTGTCCCCAGGCTGCTGGTGTTGCTGGAATGCCACAGGGTTCTGTAGGGATGCAGTGGGCTCTGGTGGTGCTGGAATGTCACACAGTTCCCCAGGGATGCAATGGAAAAGCCACTTGGCACTGCACTTCTCTCTCCCTCGGTTCCTTTCCCCACTGTTCTGGTGCATCACATCAACCCATCCCTCTGTTCCCTTGGCTTTGGGATGAGGAAGCTGTTGTGTTATCCCAGTGACTGTGTTTTGTGGCAGTGCTCTGCATCCCTCTCATGGTGTGCTCTTGGTGTGCTCCAGGTTATCCTTCACCAAGGGGCACTTCCCGAAGATGGCTGAGTGTGCACATTTCCACTACGAAAACGTGGATTTTGGCAACATACAGGTGAGTCCCACATTTCCTTTATACCCAAAACATCCTTGTGCTTGGCTGCCAGCTGACCTGGTGTGGAGGAATAGAGGTGCCTTCCCTGAGTTTGGTGCCAAATGTCTAGTAAGAAGTCAGAGCAGTAGAGTCTTTCTTTGGAATTGCTTCCATGTGCTGGGCCAGAATCTGCTCTCGGCCACGTGGAGCTCTCCTTTGAGCTTGGAGATGGTTTTATTCCCACTGGATTTGACTGATGTCACTGTTTTAAGGCTGCATTAGACATTCCTTATGGTGTCATCTGCAATCACTGCATGTGCATTTTCAGTTTGTGCGTGTGTCATTAAACTGTTGTGTGAATGGATTGATGTAAATACAAATAAATCACATTTCTCTGCTCCCAGAGCTCTGCATTGTGCATTGCAGCAGCTGTGTCATCAAAATCCAAGGCAGTGGTGCAATTCTGGAAGTGTGCAGCTCTACTCCTGCGTGATCCACCCCTCAGGAACACAGGCAGGAGCATTTTCCAGGAGCAGCACCAGGGAGGGCTCAGACCCAGCAGCCACTGCTGGTTCTCACAAACAGGGCACATTTTGTTCTGCACTTAGAGAAGCAGAAATGCCTCCAGCATCTGCCAGCCTTGTAGGCAAAGAGAGGTTACAACCTTTTCATTTGTAAAACATTTCCTGTAATCCAGAGTGAATTATTTACAGCTTTTCCTGCTGTAGTACTTGACAGCTTTGCAGGCAGAATTTGCAGCTGTTTTTTTTAACTCTGTAAAATTCCCACTGAGGAGGAGCTTGGTCCTGCTCAGGGCTGGGATGTGCTGCTCCTCACACCTCGTGGCCCTGAGCAGGCCAGTCTGGGTGGGCCCTGCAGACATTGGGCAGAGCAGTCCCACCAAACGCTGGACACAGAGGACACAGCTCTGATGGGTCTGTGGGACAGGGGCTGCTGGGCAAACAGGAGCAGTCCCTGCAAACTCTGTTTATTTTCATTTCTGTGTGTAGGAACAGTGTGATCTACTTATGTCCCTGATTTTTGTCTCCTGGTAATTTGCTGATTTGACACCACTAATTGTTCAGTCATTTCGGGGAGCAGGAATGAACACCCCAGGGGTGTTTTGCACCCTGTGTTCCTCTGAGTTCTCCTTTCCATCACTCAGGGATGTTCAGCACAGTGTGTGAGCTGGAGAGGGAGCACAACCTGTGCATGGCACTGGCATTTTTGACAAACAATTTAATTCTTTCATGGGTTTAAGCATTTCCTGGGATGTTTTCAGCATGTCAGGGAATACCTGTTGGGTTGATATGCTGAGATTTTTATGCTTGTGAGAGGGAGAAGCAAAATCAGATAATACTTCCTTTCCCTACTTTCCTGCAGGATGTTCTCGTGGCAAGTTCCCCCAAACAGGAGGAGTCTGACCCTGGTTTTTGTGGTGTCATTGCTGCTCCTGCAGCTTCCCTGCTGATCCTCCTGCTCAGTGATCCTCTGGCACAGCCAGACCAGCAGCTGTAAGCAGAGGAGATCTGCCTGAAAAACAGCAATTGGGGAAGGATATAGCCCAGGAAGGAAAAATGGCATTGATTATTGAGCTGGATTATTGGTTATCTCAGCCCCTGAGCTGTCTCCTCTCTGTGTCTGTGCTGTAATTCCAGGAGGACAGTGGCTGATGGCAGCATGGGAAGCACTGTCATAAAACTGAGACTGTGTGTTGAGAGGTCAGTTCTGTGTTCCCACCACATCATCCTCTGCAAAACCCTACATGTTTAACTATTTGTGCTCCTAAAGCAAAATTTCTGCTTAAATAGGTGACTCAGGCCCTCTGTGCCTCTCACTCCTTCGTTTTCCTGAGCAAGATTCCTGGTAGACCCCCTCACTACAATGACTTTTTTAAATGGTTAAAAATCTTTCAAGAACAAGAGCTTTGCTCCTGAAGTCCAGAAGAGTAAGGCATTGCAGATTTTCCTTGGAAGACCAGTATTAATGGTGAAAGAAATGAAAGCTGTTCATACAACAGCAGTATTAGTTTACAGATATAAAAATAGCTTCACACAGGGCTCATACATTTTAATCAGGTTGGAGGCTCCTTTGTGCTCCCAAGGTGGAGCAGAGAATGGCAGTGGGCTGGAGTGATGGGAAGTGACAGCTTGGCACCTAATAGCAAATTACTGAGCTGCATCTGAGGGCTGGTGGGTGGAAACTCCTTTCAAAATCTATTCACTGTTAAAAATTTGCATGGGAGAAGTACAGTATTATGTGACTGTGTCAGGAATTGTGTAATGCTGTCTATTAACAGCCTGGCCAAATTTCAGGTTGTTTTGTAACGTTTATGTCACTTATAATATGGTGCAAGAGGTATTAATATCCTGGCATTTCACCTCATGGGATGTTTTAAAATAACTTGCTGAGATGTAGAAGAAAGGATTTGTTCTCCTCTTATCCCAGCACTGTACTAATGGAACAAAGTGCATTTTGGGGTGCTTTTGCTCTTCAGGAATGTTCTGCCAGGCTACTTTAGCAGCAAGGTTTTCCCCTGCTCCGTGGTTGTCAGCAAGGCACGTGTTGCACGGGCAGGAAGTTGCTGGTTCACCAGCTGATGTCAGAGCTGGAGTTACAGGTTGGGCTCCACAGGTTGCATCAGTGCCCAAACCTCACTGGGGTGTTGCTGAAATACCTTATGTTTATTACTGCAATTATTTTGTAAGGCTGCATGATTGATTTTTAATTTGTAATGTAAACCCAGGTTGTGTCCAATAGATGTATTTTAGTCTGATGTGGGATAAATGTTTAGAGCTGAGGCTCAGCCTTGCCGTGTTCTGTGTGGCCCAAGGGGATGCCATGAGACCATGGTTCTCCTCAATTTAGCTAAAACACAAAGCATCTCCTCTTTAACTCTTTGGCTCTGATTGTCACTCATTGGATACATCACTGGTAAGTCCACATGAAAATCTCTGTACAAACAGAAGGTCATTTCCAAGTGGTTAAACTGCATTTGTGCAGAAGACTCTCTGTGATTAGACCTGTAAAATGATAAAAGTACACACTGGTCACCATCAGCACTTTGCATGTAGGTAGTGCAAACTTTGTTTCTTATCTCTTGGTCTTCTCTCAGATTTGTGAAAAAATAACTGAAAATAACTGATCAGGTGTGGGACCTATTGAGGCAGCTTCAAATTCACCAAGTTTAAAAAATGTGAGATAGGGCCCCATAGCATTTTGTTTGCATTAAGAACCAACTCTAGACTGAGACAGAGTTAAATTTCCCTTATAATTTAAAGAGACATTAATATAATTCAACAAGTGTATGCTAAAAAAAAGTCTCAGTGGTTACCCAGACTGTGTGTTACCAACTTAGGTTGGGTTGGTTCTGCTGGACTCCTTCTCTCTTTATCTCTGCTGCCTTTCCGTGAGTCTTGGCCAGTGCCTGTCTGTGATGCCTCTCCAGAACATCCAAACTCAGTTTATTAAAGTACAAACTAATCCTGGTTGCACTCACATTGGTGTTCAGGGCACCTGAGTGTGCAGGTGACACTGAAGGGTGGAGGTCACTGAATCCCAGAACACGCTGAGCTGGAAGGGACCCACAAGGATCATCCAGTCCAACCTCAGCCCTGCCCCAGAGTCACCCCCTGTGCCCCAGAGGATCAGCCAAACCCTCCTGGAGCTCTGGCAGCCTTGGGGCTGTGCCCACTGCCCTGGGGAGCCTGGGCAGTGCCCAACCAACCTCTGGGGGAAGAACCTTTTGCTGAGATCCAACCTGAGCCTGCCCTGATTCTGCTGGGAGTCCTCAGTCTCCTCCAGGAGGGCTCCCCATGCACTGAAGTTCAGAAGTGCCTGAATCATCCCAGTGGAACTCCAGATGAGTTCCCAGGCTGTACCTAAGGCAGCTTATGAAATGTAAGCAGGGTTTCAGTGTCTGCTGGTTGAAGAGCTTCCTGAGGGGTGTGAGCTGTTCCCAGGGAGCTGCTGACCCACACAGGTCCTGCACCAGCCAGGGCAGCTCCTCCCGAGCCTGCTGGGGCTGAGGGGCAGTGCAGGAGGGGGTTCAGCCCAGGGGCTGGGGTGGTGTGTCCCAGGGCTGGGGAGCTGTTCAGGTGAACCCCTTCCCATGTCACTGAGTGTCTCAGGACAGCTGTGTCCCAGTGTCTGAGTGCCCTTCGTGAGCGTTAGGGCCTGTTAATGCACGGGAATTGAATTATTTCAGCAACCCCCCACGTCATTATTAACTTGGACAAAGTAGAATGATTTGCCCTCCTTAACATGGTGCAAATTGGTGGTCACAGCACCTGCCAGGGCTCAAGGAGTGTTTGGACAACACTCAGGCACAGGGTGGGATTTTGGGCTGTCCTGTGCAGGGCCAGGAGTTGGACTCAATGCTCCTTGTGGGTCCCTTCCAACTCAGGACATTCCATGATTCCCTGAAACGTGGTTTTACTTTATTAGTGCTCTGTGCCAATAATATAAACAGTGCTCAGGTATTCCATAAATATCTTTACTTCCTGCCAGAAATAAAGACTCTGTTCTTCACTTGAAAGAATTAGGAAGTTCTGTTTAGCTGGGGAGGTTTTGGTGATAGAATACAGAGAGCTGATCAGCTCTGTGCTTCCCAGATAATATCCTTTGCTCCCTGAAAAGCCCATTGCTGAAGGAAGTGCTGTAATGCACATTTATTTCACTCCAACATCTTGCATTTGACACAGATTTGTCCCTTCAAACAGCACAGTCTCTGTCTCTCTGTGTTTGCAGCTTTCTAAAAATAACCCCCTGTTGGGGCAGGGCTGGCTCCTCGCTGGAAGATCCTCTCCTTATCTCCCAGCTGTGGCCCAGTGGCAGGAGCAGGTTATCAGTGCTAGAGGAAGTATTTGAAGCACAATCACTTCCTCCCTCGGAGGCATCAGCTGCCAGGAATTCCTGTCAGGACCAGGAGCATTGTGTGCTGTGGGAATGCCTTTGGCACAGCCTCCCAGCCAACCCTCAGCCCCTGGAATTGGATTTTCCTGTCGTGCCTCAACAGTCAGAAACATCCCAAAGAGCAGCTGAGCCCTTCTGTGCCTGTTGTCAGCAAAGCCTGATCAGAAGATGTTTTTCGGGGTCATCCTTTGGTTTGCCTTTTTCCTTTTCTATATTAATGTTCCAGGGCAGGGGTGACTGTGCTTGGGAAGGTGTCTCTGTTCATTAGACAGGAGGTTTTTTTTGCCTGGGATGGATTGCAAAGGAAACAGAAATGGTGCAGTCTGAGCAGATACCCTTGAGTGGAGTTCAGTGGGGTGGTTTATGAAGTTTGTGCCACAGCTAAAAGCAGTTGTTTAGATCAGCTGGAAGAAACAGGGATGGGGAATGCTCCCTGCCTGAGGTTGGACAGCTTGGCTCAAATGTTCTCCCGGCAGGGTTTGGTCCCAAGCCTGCAGTGCAGGAAGGCTCCTTCATCCTGCTGTGGGCACGATGCTGTCAGTGCCTTGGCACTGCTGAGCAGCCACAAACTGTGATGTCTTCATTTATTCCACTCATTTGCAAAGTGTTTAAAAAGGAAAAAATATTGACTTTTAAAGGCAAAACATGAAACAGCAGTTCCCTGCCCAAATCCCTCTAAAGCATGGAAGTGCTTAGTAAAAATCACGAAAATCTACCTGAATTTTGGTGTTTTGGTGGTGCAGTAAAAGGCAGTTTTGCTGAGGTTTATTTGTCTTTATGAATTGCATGTGAAGAGAGGCTCCTTTTAGTCCTTCATTTTGGCTGCTGTTCATCTTCTCCCACAATGACCAGGCCGTGTTCTGAGATGTTCCCCTTTAAACCAAGACCTTCCCCTCCCATTCCCCATCTTTTCCATGTGGTTTTTTCCCTCTTGACTTCCGAAGTGGTGGTGGGGATGTTGCAAGGGCTGCTTTGAGGACATGGGTGTATAAAAACAACTGTTCAGAAGTGTAGGTGGGAAGTGCTTCTACGAACTTAGTAATTCCAGCCACAGCTCCGTGAGAACTGCCACAGCCTCCTGCCAAGACCAACAAACGTGAAAAATGTGGAGTCTCTAGGCCGGGCTTTTTGGTGCCAAAAATGTCAGGAAAATATTCGAGTCAGTTCACCTCAGTTTTTGGATGCTGCTGTTTCCTGGTCCTGCTTCCAGCTCACCAATAACTCCTCAGAAAAATGCTTCCCTGGAACAAGATCACACCTGTGAAATTCCAGCTTGCTTGAGTTTTTTCCCAGTGAAATGGAAAGAAATCCCTGGGGTTTTAGTGGAAGGATAACTTTGAGTGTAGTGGTGTGACCCTGATCCATAGAGGAGTATCCAGCTCTGTGTGTTCCCATGTGGAGTTACTGCTAAGTTATTTTTAAAGTGAATTATACACTTTGCTCCCTGTGACTGACAATTCTGAAATCAATACTTTGTCCTTTTTTATGAAGTAAAGGTAATTCTGGTGGCATTGCTCTGCTGCCTGGTTATGGAGTGGCCTCTCACAGTTTCTGTCAGGATTTATCTTGATTTATTTATCTGGATTAGCCTTGTCTGGTTCCATCAGCGTTCTTTATTTTAATCTGATATAATGTTTATATTTTATGCTGAGCTGGATACGTGGAAGGGTGGGCTGGAACCCAGAAATAAAGAAGCAAATGAGATTTTACCTGTTGATTCAGTACAATTATTTCTTCAACAGTTTGAAAACAGTGAGCTCCTGCAGGAATCCACCTTATTTTCCCTTCCCCTACCTTTAACACTGAAAATACAGCAAACTGTGGAGTTTCAGTCTTTGGTGCTGTTTGATGGCAAGAGTAAATCTTAAAGTGGTGTAATAAGCCCAGCTTTAACTTTGGCATTGACCTCCTGCTGTTTACCACCCTCATAAATCATCTTTACCAATGTGGCACAGAAAAGTATTAAAATTGGTTTAATTAGTAGCTGGAACAGAGTTGTTTAGGAAAATTTTTCTTCCTTGAGGTTTAATGACCTGAAAAAACCAGAAAGATATATTATAGGTATAATTAAAATATATTAAAAGTCTGGAGAGAATCCAAAAAAGTAATCCCTGTTTCACTGGTGTTTCAGAGTTTGAAGGAAGATTAAATCCCTTCTGGTTCTGTGTGTAGTCAGCCATGCTGTTGGCAGGAGTGGTGTTGGAATTCAGGATGATGTTGGACTCTGTGCCAGGGTGATTTGATGGCTGGCATGTTGTGTGATCCCGGGGCTGTAGGGGCAGGGCTGTGCTTGTGCTCCTGAGGGGGTTTGTCAGGCCGGGGATGAACAAGCTGTTAAACCCAACTTCCCTGGGAACATTTCCATTTGTGTTTGCTGGAGCTGCTCCCAGAAGGGGCAGTTTGTTTGTGCTCCTGGGCCAGACTCTGGGGCTTAGAGGGCAGAGCTGGAGCTCGGGAGGGGCAGCTCTGTCTGGGGCTGGTGAATGTTCATTCCCAAGTTCAGCTCAGCTCAGGGCTGTCCCTGTCCTGCCACTGGGAATGTGCTCCTTCATTCCCTGGGGCAGCAGCATGGCTGGGATAACTCATAGGGCAGGGAGAGATGGGATACTGGGAAGGAATTGTTGGCTGTGAGGGTGGGGAGGCCCTGGCACAGGTTGCCCAGAGAAGCTGTGGCTGCCCCATCCCTGGGAGTGTCCAAGGCCAGGCTGGACAGGGCTTGGAGCAACCTGGGACAATGGAAGGTGTCCCTGCCCATGGCAGGGAGTGGGGTTGGATGGGCTTTAATGTCCCTCCCAACCATGCTGGGATTCTGTGATTTCATGTTTCTAGGATATATCCCGATCCTGCAAAATCTGTTTTCCTGCCTGTCCTGGCTCTGCCATCCCTTGCTGCTCCAGCTGTGCTGCTCTGAGCACTCCAGACGTCTCCCTCTGTGTCTCTGGGTGTGCTGGGAACCCTGCACTCTCCATGGACTCGGGATGGTTCCATGAGCTGGTGTCCTGGTAGTTTCCAATCTTGGAAAATCAGCACTGTTGTCTCCAGTAATACCAGGGATGGGGTGTGTTGGCTCAACATTGTTCTCTCGTTATAAAATCAGGGAAGAGTTGTGTTGGACTGCTCAGGAAAGGCCTGGCCCTGCCCTGTGCTGTGAGCAGCTGTCCTGCAGGGAAGGGAGCACAGGGAGGAGCCCTGAGGTGTTTGGATACTCCATGGGAAAGTGTTTGCTCCGATGGGTTCTTGATGCAGTTTGTGCAGCTGCCCAGGGATCACAGAGGGGGTTTTAGATCTGCTGAGCTGAGCCCCCACCTTGGCTGTTTGTTATCCCTGCAGCAGAGGGGTCTGTGCAGGTCTCCTGTGAACAGAAACATTCCCAAGGGTCTGGATTCAGGCAGACTTTTCGTTTTCAAAGGACAAACACCCACAGAGGCACATCCTCCCCCTCCCCTAGCTCCTGGTGTGTGTCTAGAAGGCATTGGAAGACGTTTGTTATTTTATCCCTTGCCTCTGGTGTGTGAGCAGAAGGTGGAGCTTCTGCTTCCATGTGCTGCAGGCAGGACAGTGACCCTCAGCTCTCCTGGGCACCCAGGGCAGAGAGCTCTTGTTTCTCCACTGAGGATTCCAAACACAGCAGTTGCTGCCTCTGCCTCCTCATTCCTGGCCATTCTGGCAGCAGAACCTGCACATTCCAGTTGCTGTTTTCCTGGTAAAGCAGCAGCAAATGGTGATGGACTGGTTCCATTATGTGCCACTGGATGTGTGGTTGAGGGTTTTAAAGTCAAATACTTACATGAAGGAGCATGTGATGCTCTCACTGCCTTTTTCAGACCCCCTCTCCTGAAGTGTAACTTCTACCTCTTAACTGAGCAAACTTTGATTCTATTCTAGTCTTTCCATCCCTCTACCAGATGAGTAAGAGAAACATCAATAAAAACTCATTTACTTGATCTGGGACATATTTTTAAGGTGCATGATGTCCCTTACCACCACTGTGAATGTCTTCCTTTCAGATATTTCGTTTCCCAGAAGGAGCTTTCATAAGAAGCTTGTTTAGGTCTGTACAGAGCTGTTTAAAGCCCCCCCAAACGTTTTTTTTTTTGAGGCTCAGGGGTTGGTTTGGGAGTTGCAGTCAGAGCTGACACCTCTTAGTGCAGAGAGGGCTTTTGGCACCATCACACTCAGAATTATCAGAAATAATTCAGAGGGAAGATGGTACTCAATAGACACCCACAAATCCAGTATTTTATCAGTTGGAAATAAAAATACCTAGTGCCAAATACTTTATATATGTCCAGAATCCATGAACCTGCCCTAGAATTTGTTCTGTTCTATTGGAACACTGATGAAACTTATAAATATGGTTATAAAACAAATTGACTGGGAAAATGCATTTTTTGGGTAGGTGGCATTGCCTGGTTTTGCCAGTTTATCTTCAGATACCCACAGACATTCTTCTGATCTGCCTTGCACTGTGGAATTCATTGCTCTGTTTGATGCTCGAGTGCGAACCTTATTTATTGCGAGAACGACGTGTCAAAACACTCAGGCTTTAAAAGCCCTGAGTTTGGACCAAGTTCCCATTTACCAGCTTGAAATAGTTCAAAAATCCAAACAACTTCTGTTATTTTTACAGTATGAGCCCAGGAATTCACTTTAAATTATTTAATCATGTTTTATCTGCTCAGTGCTGCAATAATTACAGGTGCAGCAAGGCTGGAATGGGCAGGGAACCCACTGGGAGCTGGAGCCTTGGGGCAGGAAGAATTTGCAGGGAAGGGAGGGAATGTCATATCAGGACAAAGGTGCTGCTTTGCTGAGCTGAGGGAAATTCAGGGTTATTGAGGCTTTAATGAAAGGTGTGAGACTGGAGGGGCATCAGGGTCCCCTGGCTCAGGGTTTGGTTTGGGCTCTGCTTTGCCATTTGCTTGGAAATGAAGTCAAAGCTGGCTGGAGTTTGGGAGCTCTGTGAGGAGCAGGGAGCTCTCAGTCTGGAGCCCTGTGAATTATGGATGTGTTTTAGCAGGAACATGGAGCTCTGAGGGGCACCCTGAGCACACCCCGGGCCAGCTGGGCTGGACTGGGCTTTATTTCCCCTGTTCCCTTCATTCCTTTGGACTCCTTTCAGCCTCCCTGTGTCCCTCGAGTTTTGACCGAGTTCAGCTGAGTGGAGTTAAAGTCAGCAGAGGATCTTTGCAGAGCTGTTGGTGTTGTGCTGGATCAGGGGCACAGGGAGGGTTGGTCCTGGGGCTGCTTTCCTCTCCTTCACCTTTTCAGGCCCCTCTAATGTCACAGGTTGGTCCTGGGGCTGCTTTCCTCTCCTTCACCTTTTCAGACCTCTCTGATGTCACAGGTTGGTCCTGGGGGCTGCTTTCCTCTCCTTCACCTTTTCAGGCCTCTCTGATGTCACAAAGACACTGAGTTTGGGCCGTTCATCAACTCTCTCAGAGACAGTCTGGAAAAGAATGTTCCAAATTTGTCTTTTATGCTTTTAACATAACCCAGGAGAGAGGGAATACTGAGATTTTTAACAACAGAATATGTTTTTCTAATTCTTAGATGTGCATCATATGGCTGAATGATTTATTTTCCTGTTATAAAACCAATGAAGATGTGGATGATGTGTCGTGTTTTCTGTCAGGATTATGTGTGTATGTGCCTTGCAAGTTGTGATGATCAGATTAAGGATGAAAGAACCGCTGTAAATCAAACTATATCTGCAAGAGTAGCAATAATAATAAGTTTAATTGATACCGGAATGAATAAAGAATGTGGATTACAGCATGTTTGACACAGACCCTGTGCTGTGAGGTTCAGAGGCTTGTGTGTGTGCTCTGGTGCTCCACAGGCAGGAGTTTATTCCCATTTAAATGTGCTTGGTTCCGTGGCTGAAGGTGGTCTGAGCTATGGAAAATATAAGAAACATCTTATATTGTTTGTGTGCTCATTTAGACAAGTTATTGCATCAGTGCTTGCTCTAGAGGAATGTTTATTTTACACAGAATTGTTGGTAATTCATTATTCTTTCGGAAACTACCAAGTCATTAGTACAAAACTTAATTTTAATACCAATATTAGAAAGCAAAATAAGAATTTGAGTGTCTCATTTGCCCCCAGTATGGAGCTGTTTGGTAGCCTGTTCTGGAAGTGTTCTGGTGTTTTATAGAATCCCAGAATAGCCCAACTTGGAAGGGACCCACAAGGACCAAGGTCCAGCTCCTAGACCTGCTCTCCCAGTTTGTCCTTGACCCCCAGTTTGTCACTGTGACCACTGGTCACCTGCCCAGTGACTCGAGGGCTTGGCCATTCGTTGGGGTTCCTGAGCATCCCTCACGTGCCCAGGAGGAACTGAGTCACTGCTGGGCCGGCCTGGGGACTCTGGGGGGGCTGGGCCAGGTTGGGGGGCAACACTGGCAGTAACTGGAGACCCATTTCCCTGAAATCTGCACCAGTTTGGACAAGGGGGGCTGCAGGTCGATGCCTCTCCGAGGAGAACAAGGATGTGAGAGGAACAAGTGTTTTAGGAGCTCCCAAACATTGCACAGGGCAGGCTTATGGCAGGATTGCACCAAACCCTTTTTTAGTTTGGAAGGTGCAGTTAAATGTTTAAAACTAAAAACCCAGCTCTGCAATTCCCATGGGAAGCTCTCAGGTAGTTCCCAGGGTGTGAACCCGTTTCCAGTGTAACCCGAGTTTTTCATAACCCACCTTCCCTGAACTGTTACCTGGGAAATTCAAAGGCTAAAATATTCTTTTCTTTGATAATCTTTTTCTTTAATAATCTTTACTGTTTTATCTCCTGCCTCTGGCATTTTGACAGAATTTTCTAAATTAAAAATGAAAGCGGAATTTCAGGCGTGCCTGTGACCCTTTGTGCAGGTAACTCTTTAATTCTTGAAGTCCATCCTCTGGAGGTTTTTAACTCTTGAAGTCCATCCTGTGAACACAATCAATTAAGATTCTGACACATGGCTCAAAAAAACCAGCACATGGTTTACAAACTACTCCACGAAAGTAAAAATCATCCTATTTATGAAGCTTTTACAAGGTAATTTCTTTAATACACTGAATTTAAGGCATTTTGCTTTGCTGTTCCTGCTGCCCTTCACAGGGTCACCACACAGAAGCTGCATTTTTGTATCTGTGAAGGCATTTTTCTTTCTTCCCAGGGATTTTGGGACTACACATGATATAGTTCTTTTGGAGGGGAAATAAATAACCCGTGGTAGGCAAGTAACAAGGGAATTCCTGTGTGTACTTGTGTCCTGGAAAATACAGTGTCATGTTTTCCACGTGGCCCTTCTGTGTGTGAGTTTGCTGTACATTTACATGTAATCACTGGAGAAACCCCAGTGTTAGTGAAGTGTCTGCACTGTCAGAGTGGGGGAGGTTGGATGGCCCGTGCTGCTGCTGCAGGAGACTCTGTTGTTGTCCTGGCACTGCTCTCCTTACTCCAGAGGACTGTGTGTTGTACCCCCCTGATGTGCTCTAAGCCTATTTAGTGAACTAAGAGCTTCAATTCTAGTCAAAATTAAGCAGGAATTCACCTTTAGCATCTTAAAACTGACCAGAAAAGCTCTAAAATCCCGTCCTCCCTTTGTATTTTGGTTGTTAGAAGTTACAGTGAATATTGAATATGGGATGCTGTTCAGTGGCATGGGATGAGTTTGATGTCCCTGCACTGACCTGGAGTCTTTAGGGTTGGAAAGACCTCCGAGATCATCAGGACCAACCTCAGACATTAGACAGCACTTTCTAAGATAATGTCTTTAAGAAATAATATCACTGAATTACAGAATGAGATTAGAATTTGTGGGGATTAAAAATTTCAAAATAAGTGTCATTTTTCCTTAGGGACTTTGCTGTGCAAGCCCTTGAGTGCACAAGTACCTTCAAGGCTTTTTCAACCAGGGTGAGGAAACTTGTTTGTTTAAAGGAACTTGAGTTTCTCCCACAGTTGCTTAACACTTAAGATTTCAACATGATAATTTCAGTCTTTTTTTCCCCCATCTCATTTCTTTTCAGAACTGAAAATTGGTGGCAGTGGTGTCAACTGTTCCACTCTCAGTGGCTGAGTTGGAGCAGCTTCGTGTTTGCTGGGAGGTGCCTTTCATCAGAATTGGAGAGGCTGGAACTTTTTATATCAACCACTGGGCAATTTCTGAGTCTCGTGGAGCCTCAGATGAAACATCTCATTTTCAGTCTCTTCTTAGAGATTTTCCTCCTTAATTTGGTTGAGATAAAACTAAACCCACTCATTTTAGGGCTCGTACTGGTGCCTGTTTGAACCTCTACCAATGTTTTGGCACCTCTGTTTTGGCGGGAAGAGTGTTAATGATAAATTAACTAATGATAAAGACATTAATCCCGGTCCCAGTGTCAGAGTCCTGGAAGTTTCCCAGGATGTGGCACAAAATGGGCATTTTCTCTGTCCTTTGTCTCCTCCTTCTCTCCCCCCATCCCCAGTTTGGTGGACACACAGTAATGGGGGTGAGCAAATAACCACCTGCTTGGATTCTGGGGAACTACTTTCATGGGTCATTTAATTCAATTTTTTTTCTTCAAATTTCCTCCTGTAAATGTCATTGGATATTTTAATTACAAGTGCACTCAGCCCTTCCCACACAAGGTCTAATTGTGCCATCTAGCATTGATTACAGGTTCAGGGCAGCCTGGTGTGGTGGAAGGTGCCCATGGCAGGGGGTGCAGTGAGATGAACTTTACGGTCCCTTCCTACTCAAACCATTCTGGGATTCTGAGATTGCAGGATAAATGTAAAATCTCATATTAAAACATCGTGTTTGTGTGTGTGAGGGAGGTCATGGGGCCTTGTCTGAACTGATTTATACTTGTTCTGCAACTCATATAAATGTTGCTCTGCAATCTGGGCAATATTTACTGTGCAGAGCAGGTGAACACCTGCAGTGGGGAATCACATTTTGTCAATATGTAGAAAATATTTAGGCCTTAGACCCACCACAACTGTTCAGTTACTTGCCAGCTGTATTTTGAATTCTGTGTCCTGGTGTGAGTTGGGTACTGGCCAAAGCCTGCAGGTACTTTGGGACACTCCCTTCTCCAAAGGAAAAACAGAGGCTGTGCAGGGCACAGCTTGTCCAGCACCCTTGGGGCTGAACCATGACACGGTCTGGAGCTGTGAGAGTCCACAGAAACCTGTGGATGGGTGTGTTTGTGCCCATGGAGAGTGGGAGAGATGCAATAAATCCAAGCTTTGGGAGTACCTTGGAGATTCCTGCTAAAGCCTGTTAGTCTGGCTGAAGTTTTTATGCAACATCTGGTTAAGGAGGGAAGTTTTAACCCCAAGGAAAACTTTTTTTTTTAGAAAATCAGTTTGACCAAGTACCTTTTCTGCTCATTTCCAAGCCCCCCTTTCCCAGAAGGAAAAGTGCTTCCATCTAGTCCATTCCGTGTTTAGCACTTGCTCAAGTTTTTGTATAAAAATGCAAGGGGTGATAGAAAACACGTCAGGTTTGCCTCTGAACCAGCTGTGGGATGTGGACTTGCAGGTTCTTTGGTTAATAAAAGGTTCTTGGAGGGGGGCAGATTTGAGGTGTGAAGTTTAAGGTATAATTTCTCATGATGGGCACACTGTGTGCCCAAAATCCTGCTGGCACCTTCCCCCAGCCCGAGCCTGGCAAAGTGGGAAGCTGCAGGTCCTGGGCTTTGCTGGGAGGCCCTGGGAGCCCTGCAGCCCTTGCTGGGGCTGTGTTTTGGGAAAATGCATCCAGTGGGCAGGTTAGTCCCAGCCTGACCCTTGTTTTCTGTGAGGGTGCAGGCCCAGCCCAGGGCTGGTGTCACCCAGCCTGGCTCACACAGGTGAGTGGGGGCTGATCTTCCCACTTGGGGGGTCATGGGAGGAAATGGAATAAGTTTCCCCTCAGCTTTTATCACTTCCTCCTGCCAGCTCAGGGGACGTTATTTGCCTTCGTTTGCTGCTCCTCTTGTCAGCAGGAGAGGTTGGTATTTAGCCAGATGATAAATAATGCTTGTCCTGGGGAAGGAGTTCTCAGGGTGCCCGTGGTAACACTGATCTCCCCACTCAGTGCCTCCCATCCTGGGCCTGGGCCTGCGAGTTCTTGCTCAGAGAAGTGTCAGCTTTTGCTTCCAGTCTGTTTCTGAAACTTTAAAGAAGTGTGGCTGCTGGTCACTGCCTGGGACAGGGTCATTTAGTTTTGTTGGACAAGGCTTTTGGAGACCCTGCAGACCTTACAGGGGAAGGATAAACCTGTGCACGTTGGGCCAGCAAGATTTCTTCTCCTACAGAGCCTGTTTCATAGTTTGAAAGGTACATTTTGTTGTTGTTGGCCAGAGAAGTTGTGGCTGCCCCATCCCTGGAAGTTGTTCAAGGCCGGGTTGTACAGGGCTTGGAGCAACCTGGGCTAGTGGAAGGTGTGGAATGAGATGAGATTTAAGGTCCCTTCCATCCCAAACCATTCTGGGATTCCTTATTGCACTGAGCTCGTTCTCTGAGACTAAAAGGGGGCTGTGCACCCACAGCAGTAGCTCAAAGAATATGGACCCTTCTCTACCTAATGATAGAGTTAATATGTGGAACATGGAATAATGGCAAGTTTTCCAGTGCTCCTGAAAGGTAACAGGGACTGATTTGAAATCAGACTTCAGGAACTCACCAGGATAAGCTGAAATACTCTCCTGAGCCTCTGGAATCAGGTCTGTGGAAAGGAGGGTGTTAGGAGGAGAGTGTGTCCCACCTCTGCAGTTTCAGGAATGCTGATACTGCCCCTCTGACCTCCCCTCCTCTCTGAGTCCTGTTTGTGAGAGGGCTCAGAGTGGGGCTGGGTGCCAGCAGAGCTCTTACGGAAAACCAGGAGCTGCAATTCCTATTGGGAATTCAGATTTATTCATGTCCCAGCAGAACTCTTACAGAAAAACCAGGAGCTGCAGTTCCTAATGGGAATTCAGATTTATTCATATCCTGCCCCTCCAAATGTGCTTCTGCCTTCCAGGCTCCTCAGGGTGTATTTGCTTCTCCCTCGTGTGCTTTAGGAAGTTTTGTTTCCTGCCTTTGCAGGTTCCTTGGAAATGCTGCTCTGTACATGCAAAATGAAATCTTACTCAGCACAGCACAGTGCAAAGAACACAAATACCTCTCTTTGGATGACAGGAGGTGAGAAATCACAGCAGAAACGTATCTGAGTGGAAAAGGTGCTTAGAAAATGTGACAGAGAGACAGGATCAATGACTCCCTTAAGCCAATTAAGCTCTCCTTGCCACAGCACTCTTCCCCCATCAAATTTAATGTTTCTGGAGGTTCTGTGTTGTTTTTTCTTCTCCCTTGGCACTCCTGCTGATAGCTGAGGTTTAGAAGGCATTTTTTCCAGGGACTTTGATTCTTATCAGCGTGGAAAAAATGTTAATATTGATTTAGTGGGGGAGAAAACAGAAGAAGTGAGTAAGAGACTAATAGCCTGGAATGACAGGGCTGTATCAGTTTTCAGTGCTCTCAGAGGAATAATGTGCTTGTTTCCACCAAATGGAAAAGTAGACTATGACTAAAACTGTCACTGACCTCCCCCAGAATTTAATGGATTTTGGAGCTCAGAGAAGAAAAGATAGTTGTAACTAACTCTGCGATCTTAATGCACTTTCCTTGAAAATCAGCAGTTTTATGAAATGCTATATGTAGGAAGATAAAAACTGTATATATCTTATAGAGCTGTATAAAAATTTATATTCACTGCCTTAGTCTTATTTTTGAGTATGGATGGGTGCACTTCTCAATAAGCAGAAACAATAATGTGTTATAGCTTTGAGGTGGTTTATATCCTTATATATCCTTCTATCCTTACATGGTATATATCCTTTATATCCATTACCAATATATAAACTGAGTCTGTTAAAAAAGGCTGGAGAAAAACTGTAAAAAATCTCATTCCTGGCCCATTCTCATGGCTTTTCTGAGTAAGTAGTTCCTGAATGAGGTAAATAAATATAAATAATGGTCTCTTCATACGTTGGAGGGTCTGTGCACGTTGATTTGCAACAGCCAAAGGAAGGATCCTGCTCGGTCCAGTGGGAGACAGTGAAAGAAAGGACACTTTGTTTTGTGGCAAAGCCACTTTTCCTTTAAATAAATTCATAAATCAAGCAGCAACTTTAATTTAATTGCCTCTTTGTTTTAGCCCAAAGCCACCACGTGCTGGTTCCTCTTCCAGAGCTGTCTCCATTGTCCTGGCCCTGAAAACATTCACCCAGTTGGGCTGAGCTTTACTGCCATGAAGGAGCGGGGCTGCACGAGCAGGAGGAGGATTTTGCTGCTGTTTCAGGCTCCAGAATCCTGCTCTGATCCCTGGGATAATTTGCAGTGCAATGCCATCTAGTGTGCAAAGGGCTCTCAGGATTCCTGTGCTTGGGAAGTTCATGGCAGCAATTCCTCCCTGCATCTCATTCCAGCTCCAAACAGCTGCATTTTTCCCAGGGAAACTGTGGCTGCCCCTGGATCCCTGGAAGTGTCCAAGGCCAGGTTGGACAGGGCTTGGAGCAACCTGGGCTAGTGGAAGGTGTCCCTGCCCATGGCAGGAGGAGCTTTAAGGTCCCTTCCAACCCAAACCACTCTGGGATTCTGTGATTCCCTGATTTGGTGGAGATGGTTGTAATTAAATCTTAGCATTGTGAACTTTCAGTTTCCAAAATTCTCATCTTGACCATTGCTTGGGGTTTTTTGGAGTGAGGAAGCACTGCTAATGTGCCCAGCCCAAGAGGGAGATTTCTGTGGTTGTGGGCTGATATTGTATCATTTATACTTGTGCCATAAATTAGTTTTTGGTGTTCAGAGCATGGCCAGAGGTGTTTGTATCCCGTTTGTTGTGCTTTCCTGGCTGATAAAATACAACTGTGAATCCACACTGAGTCAAATCACTCCTGGAGGAGTTTGAACCTCTCTGGGCTCTTCTCTGCACCTGTGGTTCAATAGTTTGGGTGCAGGACAAACATTCTTTCATCTCTCACCTTGTCTTCATTTGGACTTTGATCTCTTAAATTCTACACATGGGATAATACAGTTTTCCTGTCAGTAGGACAGAAGAAGCCCTCCCTGTCCTGTTCTGAGGAGGGTAATGTGGGTGAGGTGGTTGCTGACTCACTTCCTTTTCCAGCCCTGTTTTTGGTGGTGTTGTGTGATATCCAAGAACTGAATTCTGGATGCTGCCAGGAGAGGGGCTGGGTCTCCCCAGACCTCAGCACGGTGAGGCTGCCAGGGAGGATTTATTTCTAAATAATCTCATTTTGCTTTCAATTAATTGTGAAACCAGGCTTTAATAGAGTGTGAAATGGAAACAGAGAGGTAACACCAGCTGCCTTTATTTACATGTGTTAATCAACACAGACCCAAACAACAACAACAGAAACTGGAGCCATTCAGGGAGGAAATGCTCTGTATTTCACTGAGAACTTTGAAAAACATGTCCTTTGTGGAGAGGAGGAAGGTCAGTGGCATATTTCAGTTTTTTTTAAATTACCAGCCATGGCAGAATCCTCTCAGAGCCCTGAAGTTCCTGCATTTCAGCCTGGCCAGCTGTGGCTGTGGGAACCCCTCATTAGCTGAATGAGCTTTGCTTTGAGCAGTAACATGGAAGGTATTCCCTTTTCCCTTTGAGAACACGGCCTGTGGGGTGAGGACTGGCCCACCAGGGTGTGCCTGGAGTGTCCCAGTGCCCCTTACCATGTTTGGTGTTACCCTCCCAGTGACTGAGGGTGGTTTCCTTTGGAGAAGGCTGGGTTTGCTCTCCGGGCCTGCAGTGGGAGGAGTTACAATTTTTTGGGAATTTCTGTTGGAAGCAGAGTTTGGTTTGCAGACAGAATGATTTTTATTTAACTGTTTGTTCAGCTCAGAGGGGTGAGAGAGGAACAACTGCCTGGTGCTGTTGTGCTGTAGGGGGTCAGGCAGGGGTTTGTCCCAGGCAGGACACACAGGGTCACTTTTGGCTGATTCTTGTCCAACAGAGTGATCTGATTTGGGTTCCTGGGGACCTTGTAGATTTTGAATGTGTCACTTGGGGAATGGGTCTGTTGGAATGAGGAAGATGATTTCTCTAGAAAGAGTTGAAAATTTTGCATTATTCCTCCAGAGAACTTCCCAATGAAGAGATGATCCCGGGTTGTGCAGCACACTGACTGCACTCCCAAATTCCCAGTGGTGGCCGTGGCTCATCCCTGATTCCAGTAACACCCCCAGTACCCAGGAGGTGAACAGAGCCCATCCTGAGACCTGGCTGTGCCTCGGTGCCCCAGGCAGGGGGTGAAGAGCTGCTCAGAGTGCCCTGGAGATGAATGTGGATTAACCCAGCTGAGTTCCCTTCAGCACCAGTGCCCTCAGCACAGACAGTTTGGGGTGTGCTGCTGGGCTTTGTAAACCCGAAAATTATTGCAGAGTTTGAAATTCAGTTCCTGATCTGCTTCTGCTGGTGAGAGCTGGGTGTTGTTTGTAAGGATGAGAGCAATGATTTCATTTAATAAACTCAATTTAGAGAATAGTCCATGTTGGGGCTGGTTAAAATGTGATTTGTCAGTTGAGGGAATGGGAGCTTTTCTGGTTTATATTTATTTATTTATATAATTTCCCTCTAAGAAGGAAATCACTCTCTGGTAGGAATTTTGTGAGCAAATAGCACAGCCAGTTTATAAGAGGGAGCAAAATTTGTGATCAGGCTTGTCTTGCACTGGTAAGACCCTTTTCAGCTCCATGTATTTATAAGTCATACAGGCTAATTCTTCAGTCAAAGATTGGACTTGATGATCTTGGAGGTCTTTTCTAACTTTAATGATTCTGTGATATTAGCTATCAAAATACAGGCTGATTTCTGGCAGGGACCATCATTCAGACATCCCTCTCCTGCCTCTCACAGGTCATTTCAGGTGCTCTTTGCCTCAGCAAATATGTTTCCATGCTCAGAAGAGATTTTCCTCATTGTCACTGTCCATAATCCCTTTGTCCATGACAGGCCAGGCTGCAGAGAATGATGTGCAGTGGCACCAGCTCTGTGTCAGGAATTGCTTTTCAGTTGTATCAGAGAAGAGCAGGTGCAGGAGGAAATTGAGATTTAGATGGGCTGAGGGACTCTGAGGAGAGAACAGGACAGGAAAGGCTCCTTCTCCTTCTTCCTGATCACTGCCCTGTTTGCACAAAATCAGGCTGCTCTTGGGGGTGTTTTAGACTATATAATTTATAAGGCACTGATTTCCTTCTTCCCCTGAATGTTTTTTGGTGCTGCAGCATCCCATGATCTCTTTTCCTTGGGGGGGTATGAGAAGCAATCTCATGAATTTTCCCAGCTTGTTCCCCCTGAACATATGGCACCTTCTGATAAGTTTCCCAGTGTAACACTTGAAGTGTCTTCTTGACACTTTAATGGACAGGAAATTTCCAGGGGTTGGGAGAAATAGGGCAGTGGGTGGGAAAGAAGCAGAGTTTCTTTCTAACAATGCTAATTTTCAATTCTTGAACCAGCTTGCATTGAGCATTATGAATTCTCCAGGGTATTTTCAGAGCTGAAAGAACAAAGAGAAACTTTGAAGAGGGGGAAATCGCTATCAGCTGATGGAGAAGGCTGGAAAAGTGTATGTTCCTATACTGAAAATGCATTTTCCTATACTAAAGTTATATGGTCCTGTGCTGAAAGTGTTTGCTCCTGTACTGTGCTATACTACACTGGACTTTATTGTACCTGTGAAAGGGAGGAAAGCTGGTTAATTGTCCTTACAGTCATGTAGAGATGTTTATTGGGCATCAGGGATGTTTTTGTTACACTAACACATAAGATATGGACAAGGGACATGTAAATAGATTAAAGTGTGTTGTCAGTTTAGGCAAGAAAAGGGGAAAATTGGGAGAATTGTCCATAGGCAGGAATGTGGGTATCAGGGCTGGAACGGGCAGAGTTCTCTGTACCCTCTGTCCCTTAGAATGCACTTGGTAAAGAAATAACTCTGAAAAGTGTGCAAGAGACTTTGGAAATCTGTTCTCTGCAGAGTTAGACTTAAAATGTGAACCTGTGGGGAATTGCTGCTGTGTGATGCTGGTGGAACAGAGCACTCCGATAACCCCACTGGTGCTGGTGGGATCATTCCCTGTCATCTCTGGGCTGCCCAGCCCATGTCTGGGACTGACCGTACACCCCGGGTATAGTGGCTGCTTCAAACAGGGCATCATCTACAGTAAAATAATAAATTAAATGCAAGACTGACTTCTGACATATTCAGGGTAAAAGCCCTTCTTGGCTCTTGGAAGGTGAAGGCACTGGCAGGGACCTGCAGCTTCTGAGGACGGGCTGAACTCGTGATCTGTGTTTTACAACTTCCCTGGCTGGGACTGCAGAATTACACCCGGATCTGACCAGGGAGCTCTTTAGCCAAATTTTACAATAAAAGCATGAATTTGTGCTAAGAAAGTTTCAGATTTTAAGATTTCCATGTTAACCTTGGAGTTCAGACAGGTGGACGTGAGAAGAGGGAGCTGATTGCAATCCCTCCTTCAGTGGTGGAATAAACCCCAGGCAGGGGTGGGCTGGCTGTGGTAGAACCACTTCCATGGCCTGTGATTCCCAAAATACCTCCTTCTGGTAGGAAAGGAAGGAAGGAAGGACCAGACCTGGCTGTTCTGGACTGGCAGAAGTGCTGTGGAATTGCAGCAGCAGCAGCAGCACACACTGTGCTGTTTGTCAGAGTCATTCGAATGAGATCGTTCTTTGAGGGGTTAAATTACCACACACACATAAAATTGAACCCAGAGTTTTGGGTCTTGGGGCAGGGGTGATCTCCTTGTTCGTGGTTATTGGGGCTCAGGTGCTGAATGATAAAATGCAGCCAGTGAAGGATGTTGGATTTTGCAGATGAGGATCATTCGTTCCGTGGTCACACGCGGAGCCCTCGGACACGTGGACATGTTCAGGGCTGTTCCCTGACCGGGGGAGGTTCTGACAGCAAAGTTTTCATCCTTAAATCCTTGTGTGCTTTCGGGAGTAAGCAGTGAGCAGGAGCTGTTGTCCCTCAGCCCCAGGGCACACATCCTGCCCTGCTCTGCAGCTCGCACAGCTCCGGGACCGGGCAGGAATTTCCTGGCGCTGGGAAGGACGGGCCGTGAGGAATCGGCCGTGCCTCACACTGAGCCATCCCCCGGCACTCAGCCTCAGCCCGAGCTGCTTTCAGCATGTGATGGCAGTTGCTGGCATTTTTTTTCCTCTCCTCTCGGGCTGGAGCCGCAGCCCCGGGAGCGCAATCCCTGCCTGCATTCCCTGCCTCCCTGTTTCTCTTGGCTCTCCCGGAACGGCCCGGCTCGTCCTGCGGGACCTTCCCGAGCAGAGGAGGGGACCCGGCGATTCCTCGGCGCCGCAAACCGAGCATGAAATGGGCAGTGCGGGAGCGGCGCTCGGGGCCGGGCGGGCACAGCCCCGGCGGGATTCCCTGGAATGCTGAGCTGCAGGAGCGGCTCCGGGGCGGCAGCACGGCGAGGGTGATGTGATTCCCAGCCCGGAGTTCCTGCCTTTCGGAGCCGATGCCTGCTCGGTCCTTTCAGTCAGCTGCTGGGAAGCTCCGGAGGGACCTGCAGGGGTTAGGCCTGGGCTGGGGATCCATCCATGGGAAGGACGGAGCTTTGGAGCAGGGGTAAGTCGTGCCCAGCCTCTCTGTGCTGGCTGTGAGATCCCTTGGGTCTGCTGGCTCCGTGGAATCCCAGGGATCCCACAAAGCCAGCTGGCAGGGCCCCTGCAGGGGGGCAATAAAGAGGATTCAGTCCCAGTTGAACAGGACCACAGCAGAGGGAGTTTACAGGGGGTGCTGGTATTTCTGTGCAGACTGTCTCACATGACAAAGCTCAGGACAGTGCAAACTGTGGGTCTCCTTCCAGGGATTAACCTGTGTCCTTTGGGAAGAGCTTTTTGCACTGAGGAAGTCAGTCTGAAATCATATTAATGAAGCGGAGGGACTTAGCTGGGAGTGGGGCTGGGGAACATCCCAGCAGTGCTTTCTGCAGTGGCCATCGAGACACACGTTTTTAAACCTTTAGTGCATCTTCTACTAGTTAGAGGAATGAGAGGACAGTAAATGAGTGAGTATATTGGATGTTCTGTGTTCCAAACTGTTGCTAATAATGCCTAGAACACATCCTTTGTGTGAGAGTAGGGTTAGCAAAGGTTTCCTTTTAAAATGAGATTTTATCATTTATTTCCTTTGCTTTGATCTTTCATGCATCTTTAAAAATAATCTTTTGAATATGAAGCAGTATCAGTTGATAAAGTGAATGTGTATCAACTCTGACCTTTTACCTGGGCAATTTCGTAGACCTTTATTACGTGTTTCTTTTTGATAAAGATTTGAATGTTTGTGTAGCAGACTTGAATAAATCTTCCATCGGGTGCAGGGACACACAATACTCATGTTAGATGTCAGTCTGACAGGAACCAGAAAAAAATCTGTGGTTGACAGAATGGTTTTAGGTTACATGCATCTCTTCATTCATAGCCTGTAAATTATTAACCAGACAAAATCAGCATCTGGGCTTTCTAGGAACAACTCTGCCCACGTGCCCACCTCAGAAATCCTGCCACAGGAGCTTAGTGCCACTCCAGGCTCTCAAAAGCAGCACAGATCTGTCACAGCATCTGCAACACCCTGGAAAAACGTGATGAGAATTGCCCTGGCTCCTTTTGGCAGCGTCAGTCACTGTGTCAGGATGTGTCCCAGTGCTCCCTGTGTGCTGGCTCAGCTCCTTGGCTTTTGTGGAGGAGACTTGGACTTAAACCACTTCCTATTTCCTGCCTGTCTTTGCTCCTTGCTTTTCCTAAGGCCCACTGAGCCTTTTATCCCTTGTTCACAGATTTGCATATGTGAAGAGAGGGAATCTCTTCCCAGACTTTGTTTTCCTGCATTACTTGGTCGGGCTGAGTGGCACCTTTCCTTTGAGGGTTTGTTTGGTGTTGCTGGTGATGCAGCACCTGAGATACTCAAAAATCTGAGATTATTATTTGCCATGAGTTAAAGAAACTGTCAGGTTTTTGTATTATATTTCTATGTGTTTGGCTGAACAGCCCCAGCAGAGAAGCCAGGACTGTTTGGACTGGCAGCTTTCAAATTCCTGCACAGTTTGGTGGCAGAGCTTCTCGTACACAAAATTCAGCCACTCTGAGAATTAAATTAATGATTTGGAAGCTATTTATTGGACTTGTGGATCTTTTCTTATGCTGATTCCTTACAACACACTTCTGTGAATAACCAAGGTCTTCCTTCCTTCCTTCCTCCCTCCTTCTCTTCCTCCTCTTTCCCATTTTAAAAGCTGGGAATTCCTAGGGAACAACTCAGTCTGCTCTGGAGATGGGGGTTCAAACTCCTCCTCCTGTGCAACTTAATGAGTCGAATTTCAGAAGTTTGAAACAAAACAAGGAGTTCAAAATCCTCTCCCTGATCCCAAAATGCTCCAAAAGATGTTTTCTGTAAAGTCACTCAAATATGTTTTCAAAGTTTTTTACATCAAACCCCTTTGCTTGGGGTCTGGTTTGTGGTACCTGGAGGCATCTGTGCCAGGAGTTCCACTGTTATTTGGAATTATCTGCTGTCAGCAGTGTGGCATTAATGGGAACCTGTGCCTTTAGTCATTTAACCCAGCTTTGCAATTGCTTTTATGAAGGAAATGTTTTATTTATGCGATATTGTTTTATAGAAATTGAATTTGAGAGGGGTAAGTCGTGCACCCCAAGGTTATTTTCATTTCCTTTTGCTGCAGCACAGTTCTTTCCTTTCCCTGGGAGCCCTGGGGTCAGTGCAGCAGAGCCCCACGGGGCTGTGGGGATCCCTGCTGGAGGTGAGGGTATCCAGGCTGTTCCTGCTCTGGGAACACGCTGTGGAGCAGGACATCACACATCCCCCTGTGCTGTCAGCTTGGAATGTGCTGTTTGTCCAAACAACAGCACAACCATTTCATCACAACATGCCACAGTGGAGGCTCTGTGTGTGCTGGACCAGACGCAGCAGTTCTCCCGGGCTGGGCTGCCCCTTCCCTCCCTCTGGAAGAGCTGTGCTTTGGATTCCCAGCAGAGGTGTGCTGGCAAAACCTTCTCCTTTGTGTTCTATCCCTCAGGGTGTCTCTTGGTGGTCAGGAGTAGTAGAGGGGAGTCAGCAGCAGATTCTGGTCCTTTATCTGCTGGTTCTGACTCCCTGGAGCACATCCATGGAGCAGAGCACGGAGTTCATTGCTGATCCCTGGGGCTGCTGGGGAATGGGGCTGGGAATGGCCTCCTGACCTTAGTTTGCAGAAGGACCATGATTGCCTGAACCAGTCCATGCTCTGGCAGTGACTCCCCAGCTGTGGTCACAGTTCCCAAGTGTAGGGACTTTCCATTGTCCCCATGTGTAAGTTATTACCAGTCTGGTGGAAGAACAGCCTCCCCTGTCCTGGTTTGGGAGCCTCTGCTCAGGGTTGTGGTTCATGTTGTCCTCTGAAAGCCCAAAGCCTGGGAATAGTGTCCCCCTGAGAGAAGGAGAAGAAAGTGAGGTTGTCATGGAAGCAGAAAGTGTGCAGGGAAGATGTGAAGCAAATCTGGGAGTGGCTCTGCATTTCTCCCATGTCTTCCCAAGTTTCATTCCAAGTGAGAGAGATTCTGTGTCACATGGAGGAGCCAGAAAATCCTGTTTTCACCCAACTAAGGTGAAAAAAGCAGTTTTCAGCCCAGTGGCTTCAATGTGAGAAGCTCAACAATGTTTATTTTCTGGCCATAGTTTCTGTAGCCTGGAATACACAGAGCGAGGGAGTTTCTCAATGGTCAGTTCATACAGAGCTTTAAAGACAAAACACAAAGCCATGAAATTCCAACTAAACCCCCCCAGGCGGCAAATGGAGCCCATGGAGCCATCCAGGATGTTGTACCCTCTTTGCCAATCACCAGTGCCCAAGGTACTGCTCTGCATGGAGCCACACACAGGGGTGTTCCTTGGTTCGGTTTTAATAACATCAGATATTTTAACTCCATGAAAACATTGAGTTTTCAGACGCTCAGAAGTTGTTTTTGCCTAATGGAGTCCCCAGTGGCTGCATCTAAGAAGTTTTTATGAATATTTCATTGCTTCTGAAGATTGACCTTCTTACACATTTAGAGGAAATAAAAGGGTGAGACCACATGAGAAAACGGGGAAAGTATCTCTGATAGAACTCTCTGAGATTTTATGTCCCAACAAGCTTAGGCATCAAATAGACTTGGCTTAAAAATTAAAACAAACAGACTCCAGCAGCTATACATGAACTGCCTGCGTTGGCAGCTCAGCCTGGGATTGGGGATTGAGGGGGGGATATTCCCAAGCTGTGCATTTCTGACTGCAGTGAATGAAATTATGTCAAGGTTACTCCTGATGCATCTTCAGAGAGGCACCAACTGTGTGCTGGTCTGGGAGCAGCAGCCTGGCATGGGCGGGACCCACCTCTCCAGAAGGGGAGATTGGGAAGGGTAGAATTCCCAAGGAATTGCCTTCCCTCTCCTCTTACTGTGTGGCACTGGGCAGGTGTTCTGGTTTATTACATTTATTTTGTATTTCTGGCTTAGATGTTATTATTAATATTCCTTCACATGCCTTATCCTTTGTATGGTTGAGCAGAGGGGCCTGTCCTGCCCAGTCCCTGGGACAGTGCAAAGCAGCAGCTCAGAGGTACTGTGTTTGCAGGGGAGTCTTCCCTGGAGTGTAGTTGCACAAGCAGCCCCTTCCCAGCCCCTGTGAGAGATCCCTCCTCAATTCCTCCTCACACAGAGGGCTTCTGCACATGGACAAACCCCTGAGAGGCAGCTGCTGAAACCTGGGGGGGGGTTGATCACCACCAAAACAACCTTGACTGCACACTGATGTGATGGCAGGAACACCATCAGATGCTGAGAACTTCACCCAGTGCCAAAAGCTGGTGTTGAATTGCAAAGTTGGCTCCTGCCATGGATTTTTTGTCTCTGCTGGGTTTTGGGGTTGTTCCTCTACTGTGCCTGAGCAAGGGCAGTTCCCTGCTCTGAAGGCAGAGCCAAAGCCTGTGGGCAGCAGTGGGAACAGCCTCAGTAACCTTTGTCCAGCACCACACCTGGAATTAACCTCTAAAATCCTGGAGCAATTAAATCTCACGAGATGCCCTTCTTTGCTGCCACCCCAAAGTGGTGCCATTTGCCCTCCCTCTGGGAAGAGCTCAGGTGCTGTGGATGTAAAGAGCAGCCTGTGCCACCACAGGAGCTCTGTTTTTCGCTGTCCTGGTCAGGATGGGAGCCCAGCACTCCCCCCTGTCTCCACCCTTCTCCAGCTGTGGCTGCCCCGTCCCTGGAAGTGTCCAAGGCCAGGTTGGACAGGGCTTGGAGCAACCTGGGCTAGTGGAAGGTGTCCCTGCCTATGGCAGAGGTGGAATAGATGATCTCTGAGGTCCCTTCCACCCCAAACCATTCTGGGACTGTGTGTTTTCAAAGTTGTCCTCTGCAGGAGTTTGGATTTGTGAGGGACCTCCAGGATTGTCCCAGCTGTTCTCACCTCTCCCAGAGGTACCAGGATACTTGGGCATGACCTCACTGGAAGCTTAGAGTGCAAACAAAAGAACAAAACAGCCCAAAGAAGAGCTGTTCTGATGCATATAAGGCACATGTGGAACTATTCCTGCATCGGGGAGGATTAAAGCACCCTGAGGGTCCTGCAGGGACCTGCCCTTTTCTCTGGCTGTGCATATTTATAAACCGTAGGAGGATTTATTAGTCTTGAAGGTGAAGCTCAGTTGAAGGGATGCTGAACAATCATCCTGCCACAGGAAAAAACTGTCTCGTGTGATTTGCCATCTTAAAATAGTTCTGAAAGTAACTACAGGCAGAATCCACATCCCACAACCTTTTACATTTACTTAGTGCTGGTACTTGCATAAAATTCAGCTGCTGAGTTCACCTGTGATTTGATGGGAACTTGTGTCTGCTGGGAAAGGAATTTACTGTGTCCAGCTCTGTGGCTCCAACTGCAGAAGGACGTGGAGCTGCTGGAGTGAGTCCGGAGCAGGCCATGGAGATGCTCCCAGGGCTGGAGCCCCTCTGCTCTGGAGCCAGGCTGGGAGAGCTGGGGGGGTTCCCCTGGAGAAGAGAAGGCTCCAGGGAGAGCTGAGAGCCCCTTCCAGGGCCTAAAGGGGCTCCAGGAGAGCTGGAGAGGGACTGGGGACAAGGAATGGAGGGACAGCACACAGGGAATGGCTTCCCAGTGCCAGAGGGCAGGGATAGATGGGATATTGGGAAGGAATTGTTGGCTGTGATGGGGGGAGACCCTAGAGAAGCTGTGGCTGCCCCTGGATCCCTGGAAATGTCCAAGGCCAGGTTGGACGGGGCTTGGAGAAACCTGGGCTAGTGGAAGGTGTCCCTGCCCATGGCAGGGGGTGAATCTGGGTTGGTTTAAGGTCTTTTCCAACCCAAACCACTGGGATTCAATGATTCAGGTTCACCTCTATCCTCACACATTCCAGTGATGTTTCCTGTTGTACTCTGCTCAATCCATGGGGAGGAAGGAGGATCTCTTCATGGAGATACTTTGCCTTTTTACTGCAGAGGTGCCTTTAATTCCAGCATCCAAACCCTCCTACATGATGTCACAGACACTTTACAAAAAGGGACATGAAAATCATAGAATCACAGAATAGTTGGGGCTGGAAGGGTCCTTAAAGACCAAAATCCAGCCGTCCTGGGGGAGCTGTGCTTGGATCTCTGCTCACCCTGGTGCTGAGTGTGACAGGCCCATGGACTATCCAGAGATAGTGTCCAGCCTGGAGTAGTGATCCGTGTGGCATTACAGGAGATGCATCTTCTTTTTTTCTCTTCTTAAGCTCTGTTTGATTTTATATGTCTTTTTTGCTGCTCTTGAGTACTGCTTTGGAGTTGTCAAAGGGATGATGTCAAATATCAGGAAAGAAATGGAGCTTCAGATAGAAAAATATTATTTAAACAAGTCTTTCTTATCTTTACTTTGATCATTACTTCAGGATATTTATGGTTGGTAAAGAAGCCACTCTGTTAGAAATGTTCTTTTCCTGCTCTGAAGCCACTGTTGGGGATGAGAAGGAGAAAGCAGGAGATGGGAAGTGCGGGGGAGGATAATTAGTACATTTAGCAAGATAAAGCTGGAGTGAGGCAAACCAGACCAGATAAATACATTTGTGCTGTCAGAGTAATTAGGTGGGAAATATTTCCCTGTTTGAGGAGATTTGCCAACCTAAAATTTCAAATATAATAAAATAAAATTCTCAAATATATAAAAAGTAGATCTTGAAGGTGCCCCATTACAAAAGCAGCTTCTGTAAGTAATGGAGTGGGTAATGAAGGTGGTGTTTGAATGAGCAGGTTAATTCAGGGGGGTAGTGCAAGTTCTCTCTGTAATGGCCTGGAGCTGAGAGAGGTAAGAAAAGCAGCATCTCAGAGTTTGAACAGTTTTAAGGCTTTTAATTTCTTCAGGATTTGTCCCAAAGATATTTGAGCCTTAGAATTTTTTTTTTTTTTAATAAAACCCAGCTGGAGAGGGACTTGGAACAAGGGATGGAGGGACAGGACAAGGGGCAATGGCTTCCCAGTGCCAGAGGACAGGGATAGATGGGATATTGGAAAGGAATTGTTCCCTGGAAGGGTGGTGAGGCCCTTCCAGGTAATGTTTCACAGGGAAATAAACCTCACATTTCTTTCTCCTGGCCACCAGACACACTTTTCACCCAAGGCTCACATTCCAGAGCCATGCACGAAGGTGCATTGGGCCTGTGGCTTTGCCCTCTTCTGACTTGCTAAATTGCACAAACATCATAAATTAAGGGAGGGGAAACATCCAGGAGACATTAAAAAGTGTGGTGGCTTAGGAAGAAATTAAAAAAAGTCGTTCCTAATACTGTCAGAAAAGTTCTCAGATGGAACATGGTTGGAGACTTCAGGAGCTGTTGCTGTGGCCGAGCGTGAGCAGCAGCAATTGCAGTTCCCTGTGCCTTTGCCAGGGATTGAACCTTAAATTCCAGCTCGGAAAAACGTGCAAAGATCCCCAGGTTTCCTTGGAACAATGACACAACCTCTGCCAGGAAAAGCATCAGCCTTTCCACTGCCCGAAAACTCCTGGCAGAGGCTTGGTCGGCATTCCTGCCATCCCTTCCTGGGGTTCCTGCAGGTGGGATGTGTTTGGGATGGAACCAGGGGGATTCTGTGCTTGGCCAGGAGGCTGATCCATCCCCCTGTGCCCATCACATCCTCCTGAGCTGGGGGACTCAAATATCCCAGGACCTCCTCAGCCTGCCTGGGCCTCTGTGCTGTGTGCTGCCCCTCGGTTGTGTGGGGACAGTGGAGGGGAAGGTGTGTAAATGAGACTCACCTTGCTTGTACTTTATAGCAAACTTAAAATAGATGTCACATTTGTAATATAAATATAACTGTATATCATATTACTTATATTCTAAATACATTTTATTATATTAATTATATAAATATATTTATATTTATACCACAAATAATATAATTATATGTGCATATTTTGATATATTCATACTATTATATGATTATATCTACAATATATTTATAATAATATAATTGTAACTAACAATAATAAATATTAATAATTAATATTATGGATCAATAATAATAATATTTGGTGTGCAAATACAGCATAAGCTGTAGATGTTTTGGCTCTCTACTAGCTCCAATCAGTGCATCATTTTCCCAGGAATTTAGATAAGAACTGGGGAGATGCTGTGTGGGATATTGAAATATTGAGAATACTGAAATCAGCTGCAGGAGGTTGTAGGAGTTATTCTACAGGTGTGTAGTGGGTTGACCTGGCCAGATACCAGGTACCCACTAAAGCCACTCTCTCACTCTCCCTCTGCAACTGGACAGAGGAGAGAGAAAAACAGCTCAGAACTCATGAGTAGAGGTAAGAGCTGGGAGAGGTCACTTACTGATCACCTTCACGGGCAAAACAGACTCAAAGTGAGGATAGTACTTATATTTACTACTAACAGGATAAGAGCCAAAGAGCGAGAAAAAAGCCAGTCTTGAAAACAGCTTCGCCCCACCCCTCCTTCCTTCCATGTTCTCCCTCCTCCCCCCCAGCAGTGCAGGGGGACGGGAATGGGGGTCACGGTCAGTCGTTTCTGCTGCTGCTCAGGGAGAGGAGTTGGAGCCCTTCCCCTGCTCCCGTGGGCAGACAGTCCTCGATGGACCTCTCAGCGTGAGTCCATCCCTCGGGCAGCAGCTCTTCCCAACCTGCTGTCCCGTGGGTCACTCTTCCGTGGGGTCAGTCCTTCAGGAATGAGCTGTACTGACGTGGGTCCCCCACAGGGGCCACGAGTCCTGCCTGGGAAAACCCTGCTCCGGGGCCTGGGCTTCCCTCTCCACGGGCTGCAGGTCCCTGCCAGGACCCAGCTCCATCCTGGGCCTGCCACGGGGTCACAGCCTCCTTCCTGCATCCCCCTGCTCCAGCGTGGGCTCCCCCATGGGCACAGGGGCACAGCTGCCCCCCCTGCTCTGCCCCACGGGCTGCAGGGACCTGGAGCACCTCCTGCCCCTCCTTCTGCACTGCCCTTGGGGTCTGCAGTGCTGTTCCCATGTTCTCACTCTGCTCTTCCCTGGCTGGAATTCTTTCTGTGCAACACTCTTCTGTTCCTAAATGTGTTATCCCACAGAGGTGTTACTGTCGCTCCAGACTGGCTTTGCCTTGGCCAGAGGCAGGAATTCCGTCCTGGAGCCGGCTGGCATTGGCTGCACGGGACAGGGGAAGCTTCTGGCAGCTTCTAACAGAAGCCACCCCTGTAGCCCCCCCGCTACCAAAACCCAGCCACAGAAACCCCACTCCGTTTGCTCTCTGGAGTGTTTCTCCCTGGTTGGGTCCCAGCCCCACACCTCTGATGAGAGATGGGGTCTCACTGGATTAGTTTAATTAAAGTTTGCTTAAAGTTTACATCATTACCTGCACAGGTAATGCAGCAGGTTTGGAGTTTGGGATTAATGATCTCCTCCTTCTATTTGGAAACAGGGAGACTTGGAGGGAGAAGGAATCAAGATTATTTTCCCAGTTTACAGTTCTCATTCTCTAATTAATTATCATCTCATTATTGGATGCCTCCCACTCTAACCTTAACTCTAATTCTGTTGGTGAGGGGGATTTGTTTGGGATTTTTTCTTTAATGTTTAGTTCTCTTCTTTTTTAATCTTTTTAATTGTATTGAAGCAGTATCTGAATGGCAGCTCTCCACCATGGCTCTGTGTTACTCATATGTGATGTGTGAGAGTGAGATCAGTGTGTTCAGGGCTTTCTGAGCAGAAGTTGAAATAAATAAGTTCATAAATGAATCAAATCTACACTTCCCAGGCTTCTCACAAATGATTCTTTCATCAGGAGAGCTGGGTGGTGGAGTCACCATCACTCAGCAAACAAGGGAAACAAGGAAATGAAAGCCAAAACTATCTAAAAGAGCTTATTTTGACATCTGGGGGTCAGGAGCACAGATGTGCCCCACTGACCTTGCAAAGCCAAGTCTTACCTGGTGAGGGTTTGGCACTTCTTTATGATACACTGATTGGAACCAGTAGAAAGCCAAAAAGTATGCAACTGTGCTGTATTTGCACACCAGGGACTGGCTCCTGAAAGAGGCATTAGTGACATTATTGGTGCATAATTTAGTGGCCAACGATCCTAGTCCTGGCAGCAGATTCATGTAGTGCTTCTCTTGAAATGATTCTTGCAGTTTTTAAGAGGAGCACACAAGACTCTGGCTGTGGTTGGAAGCAAAGAAATTATTTCAGGGATGTCAAAAGCTGTCTTTTAATTGTTTTTCTGCCTGTGGTCACACTGACAAGTGAAACAGGGCCACAGCAGCTGCCTCTGGGATCTGTGGGAGGGAACGTGGCATGTCCTGGTGCCTCCCAGGCAGGTTCACAGTCAGACTGAAATCCTGGAGCTCCAGACAAACAAATGAGCCTCTCAAAGTCCTGCTGCTCTGCTCCATGCTGGATGTGAGGATTATTCTTGGAGGGGGAGAAGGAGCTTCCAAAGCCACTGTGGAGAGCAGAGATGAGAGCTTTGGTTTGGATCTGGAGGAGAAATGCTCCCTCACACTTGTGCCCTGTAAAACCACTGAGCTTTGATGAGATTCTAAATGTGCCACGTCACAACTCACCCTCTGCTTTGTGGCTGTTCTGCTCTGCAGGAGAAATAACCAATAAATTACCCTCTGCAGGAGACTCCTGTAATCACTCCCCTTATCTCCCAGCTTACCAGAGCTGAGCCTCTTTGTCTCAGACATGAACTAGAGGCATTTTTAAGCTTGTCCTCCCTGTAGGATCAGTAAAGTCTTGGCCAGCAAGCACAGCTCTTTTGGGTAAAATTGTATTTGAACAAGGGATGGGACTTAGTTTTGTCTTTCACAATGCCAAGGGGAAACCTGGTACTGTGAGATCCTTCATGCTCCTTCAGCCCAGCCTCCTGCTCTTGGAAGTCTTTGCTATTGTGTCTGTTAAAGTTTCTCATCATTTGGTAGATCTTTGTCTGAGGAGCTACAGCTCTTATTTGTCACCTGCACAAGCAACGTGGGGTGAGTTTGGTGGTGGAGAAAAACCTGACTGTGTTGAATTCGTGCTCAGCTCTTGGTGGGTGTGTGCATAGAGGCACAGTGGAGACTCCCAAACTTGTCTGTGGCTGTGAAAAGATAAATTTGAACAATACCTTGACATTGTTACCCAGAGAAGCTGTGGCTGCCCCATCCCTGAAAGTGTCCAAGGCCAGGTTGGACAGGGCTTGGAGCAACCTGGGCTAGTGGAAGGTGTCCCTGCCCATGTCAGGGGTGGGACTGGATGAGCTTTAAGGTCCCTTCCAACCTAAACCATCCTGGGATTCCATGATTCTGTAATGTTTACAGCACTCTGCATTATCCATCCACCTGGTGAAGTGTGGGGTGTCCATAGGACCATCTTTAAGGCTTTCTTTGTGTGTCATAAAGTGACACTGAAAAGTTTAGGAAACCCTAAATCTCACTGCTAAAATCAGTCACAATCCCTTGGTGCTGGCCAAGCACAGATATTCCATAATAAATGAAATCAGTGGAATCTGATGCATCATAACTGTTTGTCAGGTTCAGGAGGTTTGACAACATTTTCAATGTGAAAAAGGAACATTTCAGATGATATGTCATAAAGTGTCATGTCTGATGCTCTGGTCAGGGACCATAAATGCTGGTTACAGATTATTCCAGCTGTCTCAGTGATCCCCACTGGGATGGGTACAGGGGTATCCTCGAGACCTGCTCTCTGCCCTGTCCTTTAAGAACACAAAAATCCATGTCCCACTTTGGAGCCAAGCACATTCTGCCCGTGAGTCATGTTTAGAGTCCACTGAGGTCAGGAGAGGCCTGTGCTTTGTGCTTGGGTTTCAAATCAAGCCTGGGGGCAGCTGTGCTTTCCAGGATGTTCTGCTTAGAAGGCATGCAGCAGCAGGAAAGGCTTTTCAGCATCAGGGCATCCATGATTTTGGAGAGAGCATTCATGTGTGTCCACTGACAGAGCAAAACACAAACTAAGCCACATGGGGAATAGGGAACACGAGTGAATATTTCATTTTGCTGCAAGGACAGTTGTGTCACAGGATAAACCCAAGGGGTTTTCCTTGTAAGCAGCTCTCTCTGTCTCTCAGTCAGCACAAAGCTGCTGTGGGAGGGGAACTGTGTTCATTGGCTTTTACAGCTTCACTCTGAAACAAGACAGTTGCAAATGGTACAGGGGGTTTAAGTGTCACTTCTCAGCACAGTGAGTTTGTCTGAGCAGGGACATGGGAGCACTGCAGTGGGGACAGACTGTGGGTGTAAAATCAGTGGCTGTGCCCCCGCAGGTCGGTGCTCAGGCAGGTGTGGGCTTTAAATGGAGCTGCTGTAACTCCGTGTCCCACACACATGGACCTCCCCGATGATTCACCTGCTATTTCGGAAGAGTTTGTGCACAGGCTTGGCTTGACTCAGGTCCAACCTCGTGTAAATCAGCCTGTTAGAGGGGGTGATGCAACTCAACCTGTGTCTTCACTTGCCCCGTGCCTTTCTCTACCCTGTTGTACAGAACCAGGCCTTGAATGTCTTCAGGGAGCTGCTGCATTTGCACATCAGTAGTTTTGCCACCTGGCTGCTGGTTTTTGGGGTGAATGGAGCCTGGCAAAGCACAGCAGAGCCTGTGGGGATGTGTGTAAGCACTGATACACCCAGTGGAGGCAAGGCCTGGAATTCCCTTGAGGAGGTGTTTGTACCCTCAGTAAGCACAGGGGAGAGTCAAGGATGGAAAGTTTTCTCTCTGGGTGGGAAACCCACAATTCATTGAATCCCAGGATGGTTTGGGCTGGAAGGGACCTTAAAGGCCACCCAGTGCCACCCCCTGCCATGGGCAAGGACACCTCCCACTTAGCCCAGGTTGCTCCAAGCCCTGTCCAACCTGGCCTTGGACAGTGCCAGGGATGGGGCAGCCACAGCTTCTCTGGGCAACCTGTGCCAGGGCCTGCCCACCCTCACAGACAACAGTTCTTTCCCAATATCCCATCTATCCCTGTCCTCTGGCAGTGGGAAGCCATTCCTCTGTGTCCTGTCCCTCCATCCCTTGTCCCCAGTCCCTCTCCAGCTCTCCTGGAGCCCTTTTAGGCCCTGGCAGGGGCTCTCAGGTCTCCCCGGAGCCTTCTCTCCTGGAGGCTGAACAATCCCAGCTCTCTATCCCTAACCCTTTCCTCATAGGAGAGGTGCTCCAGCCCTCTGATCACCTTTGTGGCCCTAATTAAAGCAGAGCTCTGTGTTACCTGGCAAGCATGGAAAATCCCCCCAGAATGGATTAGCTTTCCTTTCCTGGCTGCTTTGTTATTTTTAATTTGACTGTAGTTTCAAGACTCAGTAGCACTTCAAATGTGACATTTGACAGCAAAGAATGATGGTTAAGTTGGATGGAAGGTGCAATACAGAACTAATGGTTGTGTTTAATCACATTAATGGCAGGAATCCCCACCCTCTTACGAAGGAAAGTCACTCTTACAGATCTTTCCCATTGCCTCTTCCTGGAATGAAGTTTTTAAGTGGAATTAAGATGCTTTGGAATTAAGATTTATCTCTGGGACTGTGTTTCACACCAACCTGGGAGGGGGAGGGAGCATGGAAATCATTCAAGCTCTTGCTGGAAGCCTTGCAGGAGGGAGAGGGGATGGGTGCAAGGAGAGACTGCCTGGGAGACAAAAAAATGAGTGTGGAGGGAAAAGAGGCCCAGGAGGAGCTGCAGCAGTGGCTGAGGAAACAGTGGCTGGGGATTCTGGGGGGAGGATTTCTGAGGGAGTAAAGATATACCCTGATGGAGGTGACACTGAGTGGTTTCATCTGCCAGAGCTTCCCCAGAGCTTTGACACTTCCCATGTCCTTCCCTGCCTTGGCAGCCTCAGCCCAAGGCTGAGGAGTGTCCCTGGTGAGGTGCCATTGCTTCAGCTGCTCTGCACTGCTGGGCTGCAGAGGGAACGGGCACACTTGATTTAGGATATAAATTGTTTGATGGAAAAGTTGCATTTGCTTCCCAAAAAGCAGTACCACACGAAGTTTTACTTGCACCACCAGCATGAGGGAGTGGTCAGCATTTGCACACGTTTCTGAATATATTTAGTGGTGTAAAAATATAATAAATTGTACAAATCTAAAAGCTTTATTTGGCCCAGAAATCTGTGTATGGCCATCAGAAGATTAGTATTCAGGGAGTTGGGCTGGTGAAGGAAGAGGCTGAATGGGTGTGCTCTGGGAACTCCTCCCAGAGAGTAGGGAGGGACTGGCAGGATGAAAAGTGAGTTCATTCATCCTGTTGTGGTTGTTTATATGGGAGAGAACTTTGCCTCCTGTGTCCCTTTCAGGAGGTTCGTGTCTCTCATCACCCGTTTCTCCTTTTCCCTTGCTTGCACTCATTAAATATGGCAACTTGGGATTCTCCTCAGTCTTTTTTTCATTTCTGCTTTCATTTGTTTCAGGGTGGTTTTTTTTTGCTCTCAGCTAATTAGGATTTTTTTACAGACTTTAAGTTTTATGTACACATTTCCTTTATTTATTTGCTTTGCAAACATTTCCTTTATTTGCTTTGCAAACAGTCTTAATTTGCTTATGATCATCTGTAATTTCTGTTTTCAGAGAAGATCATTAACCATGAGCCATTTTCAGTGTGGGATATCAAGACTAGTAACAGGACCAGAGTGCTCAAGGCTCAGTAGATGTGCAGGAATGAGACAGTTAAATGTCTTCTCACTGCTCCCAAACAGGCACATCCTGATGTTGCAGTTAATGACTCTGTATGTGATGAATGGGGCTATAAAATTCTCTGTTGGGGTGAATTGCTTGACAACACTGAAATTAGGAGATATGTTTTATTATCTAATGTCTGCCTGAATGTATAAAATAAAAAATGAATAAAATGGGGGGAAGGGGAAGCACTTTTATCTGATACATGAATATTTATAGAGGTATTTTCAGTGAACAATTAATTTTGCAGACTCTTAAGCTGGAGCTTTAATCCCTGGCTTGAGCAGTTTGCCTCCCTGTAATTGTTTTATTTTTGAACCATATTTTTATTTTTAACCTGTCAGGTGAGGTGCCACAACCCAATGGCATTGGAGGGTCTGTGTGAGCTGGGAATGCTCAATGTTTCCCCTCTGGAGCTCCAGCCCTTCCCTGATTCCCTGCTGCTCAGCATGTCGTGGCTGCTGTGCCTGCTGTGTTATCCCAAGCCTGGCCTGTCCCTGCTCACTGACCTGCTCCTTCTCTCCCTCTCTCCCTGGCTCAGCTCTCGCTCCCGGAGGAACAGAACGAAGTGACGAGGAATGGCTGTGACTCCAAAGAACTGGTCTACCTGGTGCAGATCTGCTGTCAGGTAAATGCCATGTTTTCTCCCCCCAACTTGTTTACAGCCTGTGTTTCATTCCACTTGCCAGCACAGCCTTGGAATATCAGGATGTGACACTTTCTGTGCTGTGGGGAGGTTTCCAGCTCTTCCCTTGCTCCAAGATGGTGCCTGTGGTAGTGCCACCAGCTCATTGTAGGAAAAGCAAAGCACTGAGGGGAGAAAAAGGACTGTGGGAAGGAAATAATCCTTCCTGGGATGAGCCCAGGGACAGGAGTGTGTGTGAGGGCAGTCTGGGGGTGGCCATGGTCACCCAGACACTCCAGTGACCCCAGATGGGAGAATCCCAGCAGTGCTTTGTTCACACAGGACATGGGGATTCTTGATCTGCTCCCAGTGATGTCTCCAGACACCTGGTGTGGAATTGTGCTGTGGTGTCAAGATGCTTTGGGCAGATAAATCTGCTGCTCCATCCCATGGATTCCCCATCTCCTGATGTGTGTGAGTTTGTAAAGTGCTCCATGACAGGTGATTGTGTTTTAATGTGCTCAGTGAATCACTGTTGGTGGGAGATGCAGTGGCAGGTTCATTGCTGAGTTAATGCCTGTGTTTGGTCCTTTTCCTGGTTTTAGGGTAGCAGCTCTGTCCATGATTCACCTCCTGAGCATCCCTCCTATCACTGGGTATGGAACATTACCAGGATCACTGGGGTGTCTGTCACCTTTTCAGAGCTCCTTCAGTGGTTCTGCTGCCTCAGGTGCTCAGAGGAGTTGTGTGGGACAGGCACACCTGTGGTACCTACATTTGAACTGTGTGGGGTTGGGAATCTGCTGGATTGTCCCAGCATTGGGACACACAGATGGGGGGATTTGCAGTGGAAAGGCTCTGCTGCCCTGGCTCTGTGTGAACAGAGTGGCTGTTGTGAGAGCTGAGGAGAATCCTGCATCCTGGGGAGCAGAGGATCCTGCATCCTGGGGAGTAGAACATCCCAAGGAGCAGAGGATCCTGCATCCCAAGGAGCAGAGGACCCTGCTGTGCTATGCAGGTGCAGCCTGGCCCAGCTGAACCCCAGCAGTGTCAGTGGCACACACACACACACACACACACACGTGTGTACAGGTACAGAAATGTGCCCTGGGGAGAGGAGGAGAGGCTGGAAGGGGACATCACTCGGAATTGCCATTTTGGGAGTGTCTCCAGCACTGTTCTGACCGACCTGTGGCCACTTTGGCACAAACCCAGCCCTTCTCACATAGCATTCAGGCTGACAGGCAGCACAGCAGCCTCAGGGGTGGGCACAGGGCTGTGCCCCAGCCAGGAGCTGGGCAGGGAAAGGGGTTTGGCAGGGATTGGAGGAAATTGGAATGTCAGTATGTTTTAGGCCCTCCCATTTGGGATCACTCTTGGATGCTTTGCAGGATGTCTGTGAGCGTGCAGTGCAGAGGTTTCAGTGTGTGGGGACAGTGGGTGAGTTCTTGGGGAAGGCAAACCCTCCTTTGCAGGCCCTGTGCCCCAGGCCCAGCTCCTGAGAAGTTCCCTTCCCTTCCCTTCTCCTCCAGTGTTTGGCTGAACTGGAATGGAAACACTGGAAATTGGCCTCATCACTTTAAAGACTGGACACAGAACCAGCCACCTTTGTCTTCCTTTCTTTTTCCTGTTTTTCTCCTTTTCCTTGTCTTTTTCCTTTTTTCTTTTATTTTTACTTTCTGTTCTTTTTCCATTTTCCTCTTTCCCTTTCTTTCTTTCCTTTCCCTCTTCCTCTTTTTCTCTTCCTCTTTTTCTCTTTCCTCTTTTCTTCTTCCCTTTTTCCTTTCCCTTTCCATTTCCTCTGTCCCCTTTTTCTCTTTCCCCTCTTTCTCTTTCCCCTTTTTCCTTTTCTCCTTTTTTCTCTTTCCCTTTTTCCTCTTTCCCTTTTCTCCTATTGTCTTATTCAGTTTTTCCTTATTTTTCCTGTATTTTCTCTTTTCTTTTTTTTTTCCCTATTTTTCTTCTTTTTTAAAGTACTCCCCTGACCAGTCTTCCCTGCTCTGAGCCTGGGATTCCCCTCTCCCATGTCAGTCCACGTCCCTGTTTCTCAGATCCATAAAGAGCTGAGAAACTTGTGGCATCTGGATCCAATGACTGGGAAGGTATGGAAGGAACTGCACAGCTGAGCATCATTCCTGCCCTGGGAGACACTTTCCCCCTGACATCCCGGGGCCTCTCCCAGTGTCCAGGGAAAGATTCCATTCCGCCAGGCTTTGGAGCCCTGCAGTGTCTGCCTGGATTTGGCTCCACATGAGACCCCAGTGGAGGTGTGAAATAGCTCATGGAATGATGGGGCAGTGGGGAGGGATTTTGGCAGGACACAGCTGGGTCGGGCCAAAAGCCCTGGAGGAAGGGGAAAAGAGCCTGAAAACCAAATTTGACTTTACTCACCCTGGATGTGCTTCCAGAGTTGGTGTCCAGCCATTGCAGCATGTCCTGGGTTGCTCACATGGACACAGGCAGTTCTGGTATTGAGGTTAAATCCACACAAATGTAGAAGCTTTTGGATATCTGTGATTTGGTGCAAATACAGAGGGGGTGTTTGCCACCCTGGCAGCTGTAGGTTCCAGAGCTGAGAGGAACAAGCTAAAGCCACAGTTCTGGGGTTGAAGGCACTGCCCTGCTGGGCCCTGCCTGGTGTGGGCTGGGCAGATCCCCCCTGTGTGTGTGGGTCACACAGAGATGTGTCCTCTGGCATTTCACCTGCAGCTCTGCACCCAAAGCCTTCAAACAGATGTTCCAACCAGCCCAGCCCGGGCTGTGCTTGGCAGGGCACAGCCCCTTCCCCTGAGCAGTCCTGCCCCACTCCTCCCCAGCTGCAAGGACAGCTTTAGTGCCCGTGAAGAGAATTAGTGTTTGAGGCCTATTCTGCAAAACCTTCCCAGATAAGGTTTGAAAAACATTCTTTAGGAGGTGTATTTGTGACACTTTCTGCTGCAAGTCAGCTCATGAAATCTAAGCTTTGTGTGAGCTCCAGAGGGGGGCTAAGTCTCTGTTCAGCTTTTCTTCTACTTATAAACCTCAAAAAATTAATCCACTTTATTGGCTCTTAAGAAGAAGTGGGAATATATGCAGAGATGTTCCAAGTGTTTCAGAAAAGGGGAGAGACAGGATCCTTCTTTTGATTCTTTTGGACAAATTTAAACATGAAAACAGAGGTAGGGAATTAAATCTTATTGGAAAGAGCTGATGATGGAGGGGTTTGTTTGGTTTGGTTTTTTTAGACCAGTGTAGGTGGATTTTCCTTTTCTTCCAAGTAAAATTGCACTGATTAATTTCTAGAAAAGAAATTCTGTGAAAAGATTGCTGCTATTAAAGGATAAATCCTGGGAGGGTGGGGTGAGGATTGTCCCTGTGAACACTCTGAAGCCTGGAAACAGTAATTAGAACCCTTAACTATCCCTGTGGACCCTGAAGGGGGGATGTCTGAGACCTGTAGGAATTCCTGCTGTACCTGTGGCTGGGAAGGTCCATGCACAGTGTTTGCCATCCTTGGAAAGTTCCATGGGGTTAAGCAAAGAACTTACATGGTCTGTGCCACATTTCAAAGGGGTTATTTTGTGTGTGGAGAATAAATCAGCACAAGTCAGAGCCTGCAAAAAGGCTGGAATGGGCTAATCCAGCCCAGCTTGGTTGTAAGAGAGGCTGAAAATGGGCCTTTTGGATGTTTTTGGGTTGGTTTGTCTGATATTACAGCAACTACCTGTGTATGTGTTTAAATATTGCAACAGAAGTCTAGGCTTTTTTGTTCTGACAAATGGAAGAAAAATAGAAAGCATAAAGTGAGATCTGTGGTGTTTCAACACCTCAGACATCGTTTTTGGTGACATTTGGAATGGCAGGGGGAGAAGCAGGGCCTGGTTGTGAGGATGTTCACGGTCTGAGACAGACCTTGACCCGCAGGCATCTCCTGTGGTTTTTGTTTCCCATTTCCATGCTCACAGGGACATTGCTGAGACAGAACTGACAGGCCCTGGCAGCCAGAGATGTCAGACTGTGCAAGATGGGTAACAAAATCCTGGTGCTAGACCTGCTGATGGACCCTTAAACTCAGCCTGACTCTGAGCTCAGAGCCCAGCCCACCTTCCCGGCCCCTGCTTTCCATGGAATACTGCCAGTGTCCTGCAAAGGAAGCCTGTTTCAGCTCCAGGTGGATTTCTAAGGCTGTTCTCAAAGCAGGAACTCTCCTCTTTGTGCTCCCATTCCCATCCCCTCTGGCAGGGAGCTGGGTTTTTGTCCCTGCTGTCTGGGCTGTGCTGGCTTTGCTGGATGGAATCAGGGCTCTGATGCACCGGACAAAGGCATTTCCCAACCCTCTGCCTGGCAGGAGATTCCCACTGGATTTCTCCTGTTGGGAGAGCAGGATCTGCACAGCTCCAAAGGCATCCCTGTCCAGCATTCCCTGGCTGCAGCAGTGAGTGTTCCAAGTGGAGGGCATGCTGGAAAAACGGGCTCCCAGGAGGAAGAGCAGCCAGGAATCCCCATCCCTGGTGCTTTGGGGGAGAGCAGGGTGGAGGGGATTGTCACAGAGGCCAATCAGCTACTCAGAGGAGCGACATCCCAAGTGTGGTTTGCTGGGTCTGGCTGCCTGTGATAGTCCACGCTGAAACCACAAACTGCTTGCACCAGGATTTTTGAGTCAAATACTCAAAAATATGGTTGGTTTTTTTGTCTTAAAGGCTTGCTCTTTAATTTATTAATAGTTTCTGATTGAAGCTCAAACACCCGGAGAGCAGTAAGTGCTACAAACATTCCTCCTGTGAAAAGCTCTTCAATCAGTTGATTCTGAGGGACAGATTCTAACACACATATATTCCTGTGTGTGTTTAATATACATATAAAAATATATATAGAAAAACTGGTCTCATCTTTGTTAATGGGATATGTCTGTGTGGAGCATCCAGGCTGGATCCTACCCAGTGCAAAATCTGTTTTCAGAATGTGTGTTGACCTCCTTCTCCATTTTTGATAGAGGATTTTCTGCCTTTATTTAAAGATTATGCTGAACAAAAGCAGTTGCTGTGTCCTTTTATTGAGCAGTAAGTTCAGGTAAAGGTTCACATGGTGCAGCCACCATCCCACCCCCTTCTTCAAGGCCACGTTGGATGGGGTTGGAGCAGCCTGGTCTGGTGGAGGGTGTCCCTGCCCATGGCAGGGGAGGGAATGAGATGAGCTTTAAGGTCCCTTCCAACCTAAACCATCCTGGGATTCTGGGATTCTTCCCCCTGAGGTCTCTTGTCCCTGTAGCTGCTGGATGAGTCCTGGGAGTGCTCAGCAGGGCTCAGGAGAGTTGCTCTGCTTTAAAATGCATTCAAATGCTGGTCACCATCATGGCCTTTCCTCTGAGCTTGTCCTCTGTTCTTCTTTTCTGACACTTGGCACCACTTGCCTGCAGGTGAGAGACATGGAACTCCCACCCACGATTTGCCATGAGTTCAGTGCCTCATGTGCTTGGGGGTGTTTGGGAAGAGAATCGTGGAAAGTTTGGGTTGGAAGGACGTTAAAGCTCATCCAGTCCCACCCCCTGCCATGAGCCAGGGACACCTTCCACTAGCCCAGGTTGCTCCAACCTGGCCTTGGACACTTCCAGGTTTGGGGCAGCCACAGCTTCTCTGGGCCACAAATATTGGGTATTTCTTTATAAGTCCCCAAAACCTTTTTAAAAGCTACCATGACCTTTCTGGTTTGAATGTTCCTGCCCTGTCCTTCCAGATGTTCTGCTCCAGTGGTGGATCCGAGGTCACACACCCCATGCCTTCTGCTCTCAGGGGTAGTAAATAAAACTGAAGTGACGATAGGAATGTGAATTAATAAGGAATGCATGGGGCTGGCAGCCTGCAGAGAGTGCAGGAGGGGCCAAATCCAAGGTGTGGTGTCTTTGGAACACCTAGCTCTGCTCCAGGCTCTTGGAAAGTCAACTGGCATCTGATGGGAGGAGAGTTGGTGTAGAATTGTATCTGAACTGCATAATTAACATGTAACTGCAGCTGGTGTGATGATAGTAAAGGGTAAATTCATTCAGTAACCGGGTAATAATGATTAAGGAGAAGGATGTGATTGACTGGGTTTGGAGTTTTCCCACAGAGTTGGATCACACAGCACTCACACCCAGCAGGATCAGCACTGAGCTGGGCTGTGTCCTGTTCCAAAAGCAAGTTCACTGTGCCCTCTGCTCAGCCTGGGCTTTGCTCTGTGATCCCTAATTCACAAACAGAATCCCAGAATGGCTGAGGTTGGAAAAGCCCTCCCAGCCCATGGAGTGCCCCCTGTGCCCGATGCCACCCTTGTCCCCCAGCCCAGAGCACTGAGTCCCAAGCCCAGGCCTTCCTTGGACATCTCCAGGGCTGGGGACTCCAAACCTCCCTGGGCAGACCCTGCCAATGTTTAACAACCCTTGCCAGGCAGAAATTCTTTTTCATGTCCAACCTGAGCCTCCCCTGGCACAGCTGGAGGCCGTTCCCTCTTGTCCTGTTCAGACACATCACCATAGGGCAGTTTGAGGTAAAGAGGATTTTTGTCCCATTGTAGTTCTAAGGTAGAGAGGATTTTTGTCCCCTTGCCTTTGCTGCCCTTTATTCCCAAGTGCACAGTCAGGCAGGATGTGTGCACAGGGATCCAGGAGATGGGAAGGCTTCCAGGAGTTCAGCCATTCTCCTGCTTTGTCCCTTTGCAGTGCTCTCTGGGGCTGTGGACTGCGAATGCAGACCTTAGCTCTTGTTTCCTGTGCTGCACAGGAGGGTGTCAGGAATCCAGGAACAGCATCTGTGTGTCGTGGGGCTCTGGGATTTCATTGCCCAGCTTTTGGGACTGGTTCTTCATCCCCAGCCGTGGAGCAGATTCATTGCTCCTCTGTGTAAATCTGTCCGGTAATGAGAGGAAAAATTACTGTAGTACTTAAACTTTGGTCTTTAATTTCTTCATTCATGGCTCTCTTTGGTTTGGTTTGGTTTTTTTCTCTTTAATTATTTAAATATGCACTGTGAAGGACACAAGGGCAGCTCTTTATTTTCTTGACTCTGGATGCATGAGATGCAAACCCAGGGTTTTAGCCTTGTGTGGATTTTGAATTGAATAATTTATTTATAGAGTGACATTGCAGAAATAAGTACTCCCATGAAACTGTTGGTGCTAAAGCACATTCCTGCAGCAGGTGCAAGTGTAGGTGCGTTTCAAGCTGTCAGAGACACACCAGAGACAGGGACTTTCTGTGCTCTGTGTTGTGGCTTCAGCTTAAATTCCAGTAGGGAAATGGTCTGGTGGATTTATGTGAGGGTGTTTTTTGCTGTGGAAATAGGGTATCTGAAAATAAGCACCACAAGATAAGACCTCACCAAAGACCCCCCCAGACTCCTGTTGGACTGAGCTGAAGGGGAATGGTGAGTGATAAATTGCACCTTCCTCTGCTCTTCAGATGGTTTTCCCTGATGGAAACCTGCAGCTGAAGGGAAAGGCCAGGGCAGCCCTGCTCTGGGGAGGGAGAGTGATTTCTCAGAATAAAGTGCAGTATCACATGGCTGTGCTGCCCTGGAAGGTTTTTAAGCAGCAGAAGCTCTCACAATTCCATGGGAGTTTGTTCATGTCGTGTCCTTTGGGCACTTTGCCTTCAGGAGGAAAACGAGCTCGGAATTAGAGCTCACTCTGCTTGTCCCCAGAGTGTGTCCTGGGAGCTCTGGAGCAAAAGTGACAGTCACTGCTGCAATCCAAGGGGACAGGGCAGTGCTTGTGGTTTCCTTCTGTGAGTAATGAGTCCTGGCAGGGCTGCTCATCATCTCCTGATGCTTTGCAGACAAGGCTGGGTCTGGCCACAAATTGAAGGGGACAGTTGGGCTGTGCTACAGAGACACTGGATGCTGCCCCAGCACTGAGCAAGTGTAAATCTGCAGCTAAAATTGACTTGTTTGACAACTCTTCCAAGAGCTGGGCTTGGTGCAAATCCAGAATAAGAGCAGGATTGTGGTGGATGGGCTGTTTTTCTCAGCTGCCTTGATGTTTATTCCCTGTGGAGAAGTTCAAAAGTCATGCATCTTTAACAGCAGATTTCCAGGACTGTCAGTTGGGGAAGTTGAATCTGTTGGGACACATCATCTGAAGCAGTTTCATCCTGTGCAGGCTGTAGAGTTGCTTTGATCAACAAGTGCTGTTGGATGTCAGGGGGCTGAGGAGGCACCAGGGCCAAGGTGTGCAGTTGTGATGCTCAGCCCCAGTGCAGGTGAAGTTCATGGACCTTGGAAGAGCATCTGCACTTCCAAATAACACACCCATTGGATACGAAATGTAGGGCAAGAAGGTTAGTAAAGAATATTTGTAAAAAGGGCCTCTCAAGGCACAGAAACCATGTCAAAATAAATAACATGGAGGGACAGAATCACCGAGTCACAGAGTCATTTGGGTGGGCAAAGATCTCCAGGATCTTCAGTCCAACTATTCCCCAGCTCTGCCAAGGCCTCCACTGATCCACGTCCCTGAGCCCCACAGTGACATGGCTTTTGAACTCTTCTAGGGATGGTGACTCCAGCACTGCCTGGGCTGGACAACCCTCTCCAATAAAAAATTTTCCCTGATATCCAACCTAAACCTGGCACAACTTGAGTCTGTTTCCTCTTGTCCTAAAGACGCTTTAGTGGTAAATCAAAAGTGCATAATTTTCGTTGTTTGCAGCAAATATTTGCTGTCACTGAGCAAAGTGTCAAAATACTAATTCCAACTGTTGTAATTCTAACAGTTTTCCAAAGTTATGTCCTGTGAGTTACACTGAGGGCACCTTGATCATTAAACTGATATTCTGAAGAGAATTTGTAATTGAGTTGTTTGGGTATAAAATCACTGAGGTGATGAGTGCCACTGTTTCCTCAGTAACTAGAGGTGCTTTGTCCAGCTGGGTTAGAACTGGCTGCTAAACTAAGAATAAGTTGGGTTTTAGAGGAATCAGTGGCAAAATTCTCAAGGGGAGCCTGAACTGAGCTTGCTCCTTAATCCTTGGGGCTCTCCCAGAGTTCCAGAGCAGGTTTGGGCCCCAGTTTGTTAAAAACCACAGAGCAGATGTCTCTTGTCACTCTGAGTTGTGTAACCTGTCACACACTGACCTAGTTCAGCCAGCACCAAGGGCCCAGCTCCTGGAGCAAGATTTACACCTGGAGCATGAAACAACTCGGAATCAGCACAGTGTGAACTCCCTGCTGGGAATTTGTGAGCTCAGGAATGGAGGCCTTGAGCTTCCCAAGCCGTGGGTGTGCAACAGGCAGAATTATAAACTGATGTTTTCCAGGATTGTAGAGCAGGTTTGCCACCAAGGGCTCGGGCTTTGACACATAAAAAAGGTGCATTTTTATCTCATCTGTGAGTGTAAAACACTCTATTTCAAATGGTGTGGTTTGCCTTTGTAAAGACCTACCAGGGGTATTGGACATTGAAGATGCTCTGTCTTCAGTGTTCCTCTACCAGGTCTTGGCACCACTTTTCAGTGTTTCTCCTTAAAACTGATGCCAAAACATCAGCTGGTTTTCCATTAACAAAACTTCTCCAGAGCTGCTTCTGTTTCTCGTGCTTTCAAAACAGGATTTCACCCTTCTGAGCTCTCTCCTTGAGTCCTGGTCAGGTCCATCTCTCACATCAATGCTTCTACACCTTTTTTCCCTTGAAATACTCATGTTTTTCTCTCTCTAGCCCTGCCCAGAGACATTTCTTACCATGTGAGTGATATTTTCCAAACACTGGGAATGTTGCTTCATTCTGAGGTGTGAGGATGAAGGGGGCTGGAAGGAAGCAGGGTCAGATACAAGGGAGCTGCAGAGAGACCGTTCACAAGGGCCTGGAGGGACAGGATGGGGGAATGGCTTCCCACTGCCAGAGGGCAGGGTTAGGTGGGAGATTGGGAAGAAATCCTTCCCTGGGAGGGTGGGGAGGCCCTGGCACAGGCTACCCAGAGAAACTGTGGCTGCCCCATCCCTGGGAGTGTCCAAGGCCAGGTTGGAGCAACGTGGGACAGTGGAAGGTGCCCCTGCCCATGGCAGGGGGTGGACTGGGATGGGCTTTAATGTCCCCAAACCATCCTGAGATTTTCTTTTGCTGGTTTTAATCACCTCAGGCAAGTAATTTTCAAAAAGAGTTTTTTGTTTGGTTTTGTTTGTTTGTTTTATTTTAAAGCCCAGCAGTGCTTACTTTGATGAAACCCCGTCTCTTCTCTAAGTGCAGAGTAGTTTATAGCACATCTGGGAGTTGTATTTAATCCCTACAACGTCCATATAACCATTTGTAACTATATATACATTCATACATTCCCTCCTTGGCTTGCCACCTGGAGGATGGTGGAATTTTAATTCTCATCCCTGAGCAGTTGGTGTGTGGCTTTGAAGGGTTTCTTTTGTGGCTCTGAGCTCCTGTTGGGTCATTCCTTTAATTTTCTGGAGTGCAGCAAAGCCCCCCCACGCTGTGCCCTCCCCTTCACCCCGTGTCTCTGTGTGACCTGCTGCTCCCAGGGTGTAATTTTACTGGAGAGATGATTGATATGGAATTGTTTAAATTAGAATGTGTCAGGAGGGCAGGGGTTTCACTCATGTGTCATCCTGGAAATCCTGGTTCCAGTTCAGGAGGGAATGTCAGACTGCCAGTCAGAAACAGGGAGGAAAGACGGGCTTAAGGGTTTCTTGGTGTGCTCCTGTTCCTCTGTACCTGCCCAGAACCACTTCCCAGCGAAGCCTGAGCCAAATGTTTGCCCTCTGCTTGTTTGTGGCAAAGCTGCTCTGCTTTGGGAGGTCATGGCTTGTGGCAGCTTCTCACCCAGAGAACCACACCCACCTGGTCAGGGAGAGCTTCCAAAATGGGTGAGAACCAGCAGGGATGACACTGCTGGAGCTCAGCCCAGGTCCTGGGCAGCCCTGGGTGAGTTTGGTGCTCCTATCTGTAATTGGAATCCAGGAAGTCTCATTTTTAGGGGAGAAAAGCTGCAGTGGTTTCCATTAAAATATCTTTTTTTTTCCTGCTGATTGCAATTATTTGATAATAAACTGATAATTAATGCTGAGAGATTAATTTATTCTGTGGAATAAGGCTAATAAGGGTTCACCACATAAGTATACTAAATTTCCCCCTCTGCTTTCTGCCTCCTGCTTTGGCTGTATATATGTTCCCCTTATCCTATGCTAGTTGGTCCCTTGTTTCCAGGTGCAGTGCTGAAGTTTTAGTGTTTCATCCAGAAGTAAAGTAGCTTTGTGTTGCCTTAGTGCAAACTTTATTTAACTTGAAAGATTTATAATTTCCTTCAAGTTACAATAACACACCAGAAGTCATGGACTCACCCAGCTCCAAACACTTCCTGGGTGAACTCCAAGGGCTGGATTTTATTAGCCCTGCTTTTCTGTTTTGACTACATTTCCAAACCATTTTCCAGCGTGACTTGAAATAAGAAAGGGCTGAAGGGTCAGGCTGGAATAACAGAGAGAGCCCGAGCCCCAGCCAGCTGTGGGAGTCCCCCCATGGCAGAGTTAACCTCTCCTGGTGGGTGCTGCTGCTTTTCCAGCCATTTAATCCGAGGGGTTTTCTTACCATGGGGTCAAACTGAAGTGACTTTTGCCAGAGACTTTCATCTCATTTTCTGGTCTCCCTCTCCACATGGACAGCAAGGTTCAGGAGAGCATCCATGTGATCTCTCTGAGGAAATAAGCATTTGAACCAGAAAAGAAAGGTCTATCCCAGTCTTAAAATAAATAAATCTGAAGTGCTACAGAGCAAACAGACTGTGGGGCAGGAAGGCTGTGTGTGCTGGAGCTCAGTGACACCCTGGGATTGATGGACCAGAAAGGGGACCTGTGTGCTCAGATGGAGACAGATCCAGCTGGAAATGTTTTTTTTTTTTTACATAGTGAGGAGATTTATAAATCTTTATTACAAAATTTCAGCATGTAAGTTCTGTGAATTGCTGGTGCCACAAATACTGCCAACAGCAGAACCTCTCCTGTGCTGGAGGTGCCCCTGAGTGTTCAGGGCACAGCAGGAAGAGTTGCCTCTGCCAGGTGCCAGGTGGAAACAGTTAAATGCACATAAAAATATTCCTGTGTGGAACTGGCCCTGACTTATGGGAGTATGATTTTTGTACTGGTAATTGAGGTGTTTAAGAGGTGAGGGAGCAATGATGGGGTTTTAACTCTGGGAATTAAAATGCAGGGGATGGTTTAAATACCTTCCTCTTTAATTTGCAGTAAGTAATGTCTGTCTGTTAGTAATTAAATTCTCACTGAGCTGCAGGAGTTGTGCTGTGTTGGGCTTGGGAAGAACAGGAACAGGGAGCGACAGTGCTGCTCTTCCCGAGTCTCCCAGGGCTGAGTGGAGCTTTAGGGAATGTGTGAACTGCTCCTGGCTGGGGCTGCTCATCATCCTCCCGAGGCCATTTGATCAGCAGAGCTAAAAATACTGCTCCTGGAGCTGGAGCTGGAGCTGTGCATCCCTGTCCCTCCCAATCTCCTCTCGCTCCGCAGGCAGCCCGGGGAGCTCGGCGGCCTCGGGGTGATGGTTTTGCTGATGGAGGGTTCAGATCTCGGCTCACTGCAAATTCAATCATCAGCTCAGGAATCTCGGAACGTTTTTTTGAGCGTGACATTTCTTCTTGCTTTGATAATCAGAAAAATACTGGGAGCTCTGTGCAGTGGGCTGAGATCTCGCCAGGCTTTCCTCACACATTCAGTCCTGCCCAGCAGAGTAGGGGAGAGCAGAGCAGCTGGAACAAGAGCGGAAATGAACCTAGATTTTCCATTTTGTGAGAAATTCCAGATTTGACATGATGCTTTTCATTGTGAACATGTGTGTGAATTGAAATTCCAAAATATCTTTGATTTTGTTCAAAAGAGATTTGTTTTTTTTGTCAGTGGTCAATTTTTCCTTTTAAAGATCGTGAAACTATTTTATGGTATTATTAAAATCTTCATTTGGTATTTGATTTTTGTATTTTAATGAAATTTGTCACACCCAAGTTTGTAATTGAAGGTCTGAATTTGGGAAATCACTTCACCTCGTGCTTACCTTCCCCTCTTTCTTATGTCCCACTGGAATGAGGGGTTTAAGCTTCTCTAAATCAGGACCATTAATAGTTAAAGAAATGAACAGTAATTATTGAATTGGAAAATTAGAGGCTGATCAAAAATTTATTTGAGCGACAGTTTATGGAAATCATGAGAAACGTGCAGAAGGCATTTCTGCCCTATGGATGTGAAGTGCCTGGAGCACCAGGAATGTTGAGCTTTGCTATAAACCAGAGCTGGCAACACGAGACCAACTTAATGGGCACTTATTGTTTCTAATATTTTATTAAGTCTCTAAATTAAAAAATAATCCTTTTGCCAAGCCCTCCTGGCACTTTAGAATTTGCAGGAAATGAGAGCAAGATGTACAGTTTTTACATTGGTGTAGGGAAGCCTTTGTAGTGTTCTGGCTGTGGAGTGGGGCTCTTGTTCCTGCTGTTCTGGCTGTGCCTCTCCGTGTGTCTGGCTGGGAGAACTTAGATTTTGCTGCTTGGGATTTGTGCTGGAGGTCTGAGGAGAAGCTCTAAATGTTGTCCAGTTCCTTCCTGGATTGCTGCAGTGATTCCTTCCTGGACAGTTAATTGCACCCCTTGTAAATAAGGCTTCAAAATTTGTAACTCAGGTGCCAAATCTGCAAAAACTTCACTTAATACAACCTAAAGCATGAGTGCTTTTTGAATTTAGTTATGGCAGGCTTAAAATTATGGGATATTGGAAATATTCACCCTTAGAGTGTTGGAGGAACTTCATGCTGGGTGGAAGTGTGAAGGTCTGTTCTGTGCTGGCACATCCTGGGCATGGTCACTGGGAATGGGAGTGAGGAATGGGCAACTCTGCTCCAAAAAGTGGAGGGGCAGGTGCTGAGCTCTTCTGAGGGAAAGAAGGGAACAGTACAGCTGTGTCAGGGGAGGTTTAGGTTGGATCTCAGCAAAAGGTTCTTCCTCCAGAGGGTGGTTGGCACTGCCCAGGCTCCCCAGGGCAGTGGGCACAGCCCCAAGGCTGCCAGAGCTCCAGGAGGGTTTGGACAACACTCTGAGGGGCAGGATGGGATTGTTGGGGTGTCTGTGCAGGGCCAGGAATTGGACTAATGATCCCTGTGGGTCCTTCCAACTCAGGATATTCTGTGATTCTATGGAGAATCCTGCAATCCTTCAGCACGAGAGCCTGACACCCACGGGCGTTGGGTGACTGACCTGGGAATGGGGACGTGGTTTGGCCTCTAGGCATCCACAGCACCCATCTCCTGGAGCCTCACTGCTCCCTCAGGGATAGCTCAGGGATAGCTCAGGGATAGCTCAGGGATAGCTCAGGGATAGCTCAGGGATAACTGTGCTGTTGCTTAGCAGCTGCCGAGCTGCAGTTTGGAGGTGCCGAGCGGTGGGTCCAGGTTACCTTCCTCCTGTGCCCCTCTCCACGAGCTGTGCAGCACAGGAGGAACATCCCGGGGAGCTGGTGGGGCCAGAGACACCCTTGCTACCGTGGGGTAAGTTGTCCCTCTCATCCATCACCTTTTCCTCGCTGTTGTTGCCTCGTGCCTGGGATAGGGTTCATCCGGAGCCGGGGGAACGCTGTCCGTGCAGGATCCTGTCACACCACTGCCCCAGCTGTTCCTCTCTTGCACATTTAACTCTTACTGTCTTCATTCATGATGGAGAGACTGCAAATCTACAGGCCAGCATTGAAAATATGGAATTAATGCCAGGTTTGGGCTCATTTGACAGATGGTTTGTTATTTGTAGGGTGTGTACGAGATGGTGCTGGAATGCCCAGTTCAGTGCCAGGAGCAGATCCAGGGTCACAGGGATTTCTCAGGCTGTTGTTCCTTATGTTGGTGACTAAACCTGGCTCAGCTGAAGGTCACGCTGGCAGCTCAGTGAGAGAACAAGAACCTCTTAATTGCAGAAGATGGAGGAATGGGAAGGCTGACAGCTCCCTGGGCATAATTAGACTTTGCAGTCCTGGTTTTGTTTTTCTCCTTTAGACAAAAGGTGAGATGGCAGAACGTGGAAATTCCAAAGCTTTTCTGTCCTGTGTAGGTGCCTCTTTGTAGGACTGTGGAATAAGGGTGATTTCTTGGGAGCTGAGAGCAGAGTTTGTGGGCACAGTGACAGTTTGGAGTTGTCTGCAGTGACCTGGGTGGAACAGAGCTGGGTTGAAGGGTTCACATCTACAGTTGCCTTGCAGGCTTTGGGTGTTAATATTAAAGTGAGGCTTAGAACTTTGCTGATAAAGAAATGAATATAGCAGAATTCCGACTGGGAATTCAGAGTAGGCCATGCCTTTTGTGTCCCAGGGAGGAGGGCACCTGGCACAGCCCTGCCAGCCATGGCTGGGGTCACAACCTACAGCTTGTGTCCCCTCTCACCCTACACATTCCCTGCTTTCTGCTCTGCTTGCCAGGCATCCCTGTGTCCCTTTGAATCCTTGGCCCTGCCCTTGAGTGTCTATGTAACCTGGAGCAACTTGGTCTAGTGGAAAGTGTCCCTGCCTGTGGCAGGGGGTGGAAAGGGATGAGATTTAAGGTCCCTTCCAACCCAAACCATTCTGGGATTCTGTGATTAATGACTGTTCATAAAGTGCTTTAACCTGTAAACTGCTGCATTATTACAACATTTTTTACTGAACACAACAGGCTGTGAAGCTTTTAAAAGTCATCAGTAGATATTAAAAGCTTCCCAAAGCAGATTATTCCACGCTGCCATGGCCCTTCCCTGTCCCCTGGAGCTGTCTGGATCTTGGCTGTGTTTTAATTGGGGACATGATATGCACTCAGGAGTAAATCTGCAGCTAGTGTTGTTCATCATGGATTGGTTTTTAATTCAGCTGAAGACTTGCCTGGGGCACCTGACAGAAATTTTGCAAGCTCCAATCCTGCCTTCAGATCCCTGGGTTTATATCCTTCTATCTGTGCAGAATCTCATGTCACACTGTTTATCCAAGCCCTTTGTCATTTACATTCCTGCAAAGACACCTTGGGTAGGAAAATACCACAAAATCCTTGTGGGACAGGTGGATGTTACCTGGATCCATCTCATCATGTCTGTCAGTGTTTAAGAACCATTTGGAGAATGCCCTTGAAAATGTCATTTAACCTTTGATAAGTCCTTCAGTGGTCAGGACTAGATGATCATGAGAGGTCACTTCCAACTGAAATCTCTCCTCCTTCTCCTCCCCCTCCCCTCCCCCTCCCCCTCCCCCCCTCTCCCCTCTCCCCTCTCTCTCTTCCTCTCCTTCCCTCTCCCTCCCTCTCCTCTCCCTCTCCCTCTCGTCTCCTCTCCCTCTCCCTCTCCCTCTCCCTCTCCCTCTTCTCCCTCTCCCTCTTCCCTCTCCTCTCCCCTTCCTCTCCCTCTCCCTCCCTCTCCTCCCTGGCTCTCCTACCCCTGAAACACTTCCATTAAACAAAACCAGACCAGGAAATCGATGCCTGGCCACCTCCAGGCCATGGTTAAACAGTTCAAACAGGAACTCTCCCGTGTTTTGAGCATGGATGGCTGCCTGCAAATTCAAACATGAAAACACTACTCAGGCACTTCCATGGCTTTCAGATGTTTTGAGAGGAAAGTGCTGCTTCTGCACAAGTTTTCCTTTTCTAACCCAAACTGGTGATGGGTTTGTAAAAGTGTGACTCTCTTGTGTCTGTGCAGGGGAGGAGCTGGATTGTGAAGAGGAGTTATGAGGATTTCAGGGTGCTGGACAAACACCTCCACCTGTGCATCTACGACCGGCGCTTCTCCCAGCTGGCAGAGCTGCCCCGCTCCGATGCCCTGAGGGACAGCCCCGAGGTAAATCACACCTCTGGAAACATCTGCAGCACTGGCAGGACACCTCCAGTCACCTACAGTCACTCACAGTCACCTCCAGTCACCCACAGTCCCCTATGGTCACCTCCAGCCACCTACAGTCTGCTATGGTCACCTACAGTCACCCACAGTCACCTCCAGCCACCTCCAATCACTCACAGTCACCCACAATCACCTCCAGTCACCTCCAGTCACCCACAGTCACCTACAGTCACCCACAGTCACTTCCAGCCACCTCCAGTCCCCTATAGTCACCCACAGTCACCTACAGACAGCTACAGTCCCCTATAGTCACCTCCAGTCACCCACAGCACCTCCAGCCACCTCCAGTCACCCACAGTCACCTCCAGTCACCCACAGTCACCTCCAGTCACCCACAGCACCTCCAGCCACCTCCAGTCACCCACAGTCACCTCCAGTCACCCACAGTCACCTACAGTCACCCACAGTCACCTCCAGTCACCCACAGCCACCTACAGTCCCCTGTGGTCACCTACAGTCATCCACAGTCCCCTGTGGTCACCTACAGTCATCCACAGTCACCTCCAGCCAGGGGTTGGGGATATTTTCAACTAATGGCATCAAGCTGCACCAGGATATTTGGGAAATATATGGGATTTTAGGGTTAGGATTATAGGGATCCTGTGATTTATCTCAGTTTATCTGGCAGAGGTTAAAGGTAGAGTAAAAAAGAACCTCCTCATCCTGGACTGTGCTGGTGGTGCTGGCTGATGGTTGGACTTGAAGATCTTAGAGGTCTTTTCCAGCCTTGGCAATTCCATGATTCCATGTAGTAGCCAACTATGAGTGCAGAGTCCTTTTAATGCAGCCCGGGTTAGATTTGAAAACTGACTCCTGGGAATAAGGTCAGTGATTTTTATCCCTGATTTCAGTGACCTGAAGGGAAATATCCTGCAAGTTCATATGAATTGGTTAAGCTGCTAAGTCTGAATGGTTGTTCAGAGTGTCAAGAAAGCACCTGTTGGTGCCTTAGATCCCAATTGTGTCTTTGGAAACTTTGTCAGCATTCCTAGGAAATCCTGCTGTCCCAGGCTGCAGCACTGCAGGAGCAATCCCACTTGGAGTGCTAGACTTGCATTTTCAACTGAATATTCCTAAAGCTGCTTTCTAAGAGCATTTGCATTAGTGCATTATTTAAATGGACTTTAAAAGCTGTTTTTCCTGCATGGATAAGAGGGAGTTTTCATTTCTTGACTTACTGTCTTCCCCTGGAATATGATGAGCTGGAATTCCTTCGGCTTCTCGCCTGTTGCTCATGGAAAGGTGTGTTCATGTCCAAAATAATCTTCTGGAAAGTAGCAGGTGCATCTTGGCTGCATCACTTCAGAGCACATGGAGGGGGAGGCAGTGCAGGGAAAGGGAAATGAGGGAAATTCAATCCAAGCACTCAAAGAATCATCTGTCCAGGAACTATAAATCAGGATCTGTGTTCCTTCAGTGCTGAGCAGGGATTGCTTTGGAGCCACGCACAGGGGCTGAAACCAGTACCCCCTGGGATTCCTTGGGGTGTTTGCCATTGGATACAGGGACCTGATCCTGCAGCCCCATTGCTCAGCAGAGAGACACTTTTCTTATTGCTTTGGCTTCACACAGCCTCTGTCTGAAAAAAAATTTAAAGTTTCTAGTTTCTTAAACTCAGCAGAAGCAGCCCCATCCAGGATAATGAATCCCTGGTTTTATTTTTAATTGTGTTTTAGGCATTCCTGTCTCTTATATCTTTATTCGTACAACTGATTTAATATGGTTTAGAGCATGAGCCCAAAAATCTGCATTCTGTGTGTAAGCACAGGAGCTGTAAAGATGTTGAACAGCTCTGTTGCTCTGTGAACTGTAACTCTGCAGCTGTGGAGTGTCTCATCATGTATTTTTCATTTTGAACTGGCCACATTTGAGCACATGTTTGAGGAGAACAATGTTTTAAACAGTCCTACAGACTCTGGGCTACAATAGTGCTTTATAACACTGTCACTGTGAGCCTTTGGAGAGACCTCACGAGTTTCTCTTTAATAAAAACAAGTTTATTGTTACAGAGGGGACATTGCTAAGTGTATTTTTAAACCCCTCCTCTACTGTTTGAAATATTACTCTTTGCTCAGGGGGTCAGTCTGAGTTGCCACATTCTTGAGGGTTTGCAGGAGAGTGGAAGGGGCAGCCAGGGTTTTGTTTCACCAAGTGGTTCTCAGGTGTGTTTGGTGGCCATAACATGGGTGTGAAATCCCTGAGGAGAAAAAGGCTTTAGATTTGAGGTATCTTGACAAGGGAAATCATGAAAATCTAAATATCTTACGAAAATAACATTATTACCTTCACAGTGAGCTGCTGCTTTCCAGCTTTTTGGTGTGATCGTTACAGCCCCGTGTGTGGCTTCACATGGCAGAAATACATTTCCTTGCACAAGGGGATTTATTTCTATGACTCTTGCCTATGGCAGTGGCTAATTTATGGTCTCTCCAAGTGTGAAGAAGCCTGTCCAAACTGTGCTGTACTAACAGAAGCACTGTGTGTGTGTTTGTCCCTGTCCCAGCTGGTCACCCAGATGCTCATGGCTTACCTGGCCCGGCTCTCAGCCATCGCAGGCAACAAGATCAACTGTGGGCCTGCCCTCACGTGGATGGAGGTACAGTACAAAGCTCAGGTTGTTCTTCCTTTCCTGACCACAAACCTGCTCTCTTCCAGACCAGTAATCCTCCCAGACCTATTGGTGCCACTGAAATTCCATCCTAAAAGCTTTATTCCCCCGTTACCAGGTGTGTGACATGTAGGTGGCCATAGAAGGTGGAGAACACACAGAATCAGGTCCAATATTAAGAATATAGGAGTTTTTTTCCCCCTCCTGCTTGGATTTTGTCACCCCAAACCGTATTGTTGTGCTGCTAATCACAACTACTGAGGTGGCAGCTCCAGTGAGGCACAGACTGGGGCAATGGGCTGCTGGGAACTCCCAGTGCCAGGCTCAATCTCCCAGTGCCTCACATTCTTACCTCCTTTTTGGCAAGGCACTACTGCAAGTGTGACACATTTCTCGAGCTTTGAGTTGTCTCTGTTGTGCTGTTTGCCTGCCCTCTTTCTTTTTTAATGATTTCTCCTTGTGGGAGCTGCAGCCCCAGTGGGTGCTCTGTGCCCCAGTGGGTGCTCTGTGCCCCGGTGGGTGCTCTGTGCCCCTGTGGGTGCCAGCGCTGACAGAGCCCCCCTCGTGCCCGCAGGGACACTGTTTGCATGGGGGGAGCTGCAGCTGCAGCTTTCTGGGCTAATACCACGGGAACAATAGCCCTCATGGGAAGGGAGGAACACTGGGATCAGGGCAGGGTCCAGCTGTCCCTGCTCAGCCTGGGGACAGACGTGTGGCTTCCCATTCCTGCACACCAGGAATAGCAGCAGCTATAGTTAGACTGTTGCCGTTAATTTTTAAATGGTTGGGATAAGGATTAAGTGTGTTTTCCTGCAGTTTTCCCCCACTGATATCCTCCTCCTCACCCTGAAATCCTTTGGGAGGAGAAAGTCTTGGAAAGCTGCTGAGCAAAGGAAGGAAGTTATAGAGAGAAGTGAAACTGGGGGATCTACAGCAACACAGTGGACCTGGAGATCACAGCAAAGCTGTTGCCTGTGGAGTACAGAACACAGAATTATCGCAGAACTGACTGAGAATCCTACAGAATTTGACACAAGCACAAAAATCTGGGAATTTGCATTCCTGCAGCGAAGAGGGGGAGGGCCATGTTTTCTTTAAAAAGAGAAATAAAAGGGGGGGAGAAAATTGAAAGCAACACTAGTTTTTGGTTTGACAGCATTTCCTCCCTCAGAGCCTCTTCTTGAGCATTAATTCCACTTCACAGAGAATTTCTGTAGCACTGTTTTAAGTACTTGAGGAAAAACAACCTGATTTGATGCTAAAGGGAGGTGCAAACCCTCGCTGGGTGTTCCTGCTTGTGCGCAGAGCTGCACAATGCAGTGTTTTTCTGCTCAGTGGCTGGAGCCACACGACCTTGTACAGCCCCTGAGAGCTGTGCTGGCTGTGCTGTGCCCTCACTCCCAGCTCTCTGCTGGGGCCCCGAGCTGGGCTGTCTCTCTGCATCAGCTTGAAGCCTCTGCTGTGTCTGAGCGCCAATAAAACCCCTCCTCCCTTGTCCTCAGCTGCCTCACAGTCTCTCTCTCTTGCAGATTGATAACAAGGGGAACCACCTGCTAGTCCACGAGGAATCGTCCATTAACGTTCCTGCTATTGCTGCTGCCCATGTTATTAAGAGATATATTGCTCAAGCAGCAGATGAACTGTCCTTTGAGGTAAATAAAGCACTTTTATTCCTTGTTGTCAGACAGAGATGAATGTAATCTGTTTGTGTGTATGTGTCTGTGTTTTTGTGCCCATCATGAATATATCCAGACGCTTTCAGAATGTTTTGTGAGGTGAAGCTTAGAAGATTGAGTTAAATATTCGATCTGCAGTGAGTTGGAGACAGGCAGATGTTCAGTCATCTCTAAAATATAGCTTTACTTGGCATTAGTATCTTCTGGTTAAACAGCTCCTGCCAAGTCCCCTGGGCTGGTCCCTGAGCAGGAGCAGCCCCTGCAGAGTCCATGTGTTGTGTTGTGTCTCTTCAGGGTCACTGTCCATGTGTGTGTGTGTGGACACAAGTTTAATTACTCACTGCCCAGGTTATACAACCTCTGTTTTTAAGAGTGTCTGCTGCCATGAAAAATAAAGAACCAGACTGGCAAAGGATTTGACACTTAAAGGGCGGGTGATGATCTACAACTGGTGTGAAAATCCCACATGAATCATTGAATCCCAGGATGGTTTGGGTTGGAAGGGACCTTAAAGATCATTTACTTCCAAGCCCCTGCCATGGGCAGGGACACTTTCCAATAGACCAGGTTGCTCCAAACCCCATCCAAGATCTGGAGGGTCAGACTGTGGAAGTTTTTGTCTCTCAGGCACTTGCCTGTTTGACCCAAACAGCAGCAGTTCACACTGTGACTGCTCTGAGCAATGGTCCTGTCACTGGAGTGTGCACAGTGCTCTGCAAACAGTGTAAAGGAAAACAGAGCCCAGAGGAGTTTTGTGAGCACATTCTCATGTGCAGCACAGGAAGGAAGAATAATAGTGATAGTCTGGTGCTACCAGGGTTTTGTTCATGTTCCAAATGGAGGCAGTTACTAGTGCTGAGCAAAGAACTGCACGGGTCAGAGAGACGGGTGGGCACAGCACCCCCAGTGAGGGTCCACGGAGCACAGGAGCCATGGAGCACAGGATCCACGGAGCACAGGATCCATGGAGCACAGGATCCACGGAGCCCAGGATCCACGGAGCACAGGATCCATGGAGCACAGGAGCCATGGAGCACAGGATCCACGGAGCACAGGATCCACGGAGCCCAGGATCCACGGAGCACAGGATCCATGGAGCACAGGATCTGTGGAGCACAGGATCCATGGAGCACAGGATCCACGGAGCACAGGATCTGTGGAGCACAGGATCCACGGAGCACAGGATCTGTGGAGCACAGGATCCATGGAGCACAGGATCCACGGAGCACAGGAGCCACGGAGCACAGGAGCCATGGAGCACAGGATCCATGGAGCACAGGAGCCACGGAGCACAGGAGCCATGGAGCACAGGAGCCATGGAGCACAGGATCCATGGAGCACAGGAGCCATGGAGCACAGGATCCATGGAGCACAGGATCCATGGAGCACAGGAGCCACGGAGCACAGGAGCCATGGAGCACAGGATCCATGGAGCACAGGATCTGTGGAGCACAGGATCTGTGGAGCACAGGATCTGTGGAGCACAGGATCCACGGAGCACAGGATCTGTGGAGCACAGGATCCACGGAGCACAGGAGCCATGGAGCACAGGATCCATGGAACACAGGATCTGTGGAGCACAGGAGCCATGGAGCACAGGATCTGTGGAGCACAGGATCTGTGGAGCACAGGAGTCATGGAGCACAGGAACCATGGAGCACAGGAACCAGGCTGTTTGCCAGGGGCTCAGTGCTGATGAGGGCACTGAGCTGGCACTCCCTGCTGTAAATCCTGCTCTGTGCCAGCAGACTGGAATGCAGCTGGAATGCAGCCCAGGTTACGAGGAATAGTGTGTGAGCAGGGAAACTGAGGCACATGTGGCTTCCCAAGTGTGTGCAGAGAGAAACCTTGGCAGGACAGACATGGAACAGGAGCAGCTGTTTTACAGTGTTGTGTCCTGTTCCCTAACCCAAATCACCCCTTTCATATTTAGGATATTCTTAATTTTGAGTGGGCAGTTGCACAAGTAGCTGAGTGGGATTTTGCTGCCCAGGACTGAGGAACACACCCAGTGTCTCTGCTCGTGTGGTGACAGCAGCTTCCTCAGTGGAGACTTGCTTTGCTCTTGGTCCACCATTCCCTTGAGGAAATCACTTCCCTGTGTCTGTTATCCCTGGCTGAAAACTGAGGATGTGTTGTCTTTTCTGTAAAACACACAGAGACCCATCAGTGTCAAACATCTGGTGAAAGTTGGGCATTACTGGTCCCAAGTTTTGCTCTCCCTGCCTGCAGGACTTATTTACGTTCTGCCCTTTGTCATTATCTGTAATAGAGCCCCACTCAAACCAAGCTCAGTGCAGTATTGATGACACTGATTGCCTTTGGAACTATTGTGGGATTACATTTTTATGGGAGTGAGCAAAGCTGCAGAAAACCTGTTTGGTCTCCTTGGCCATTTCCATCCTGTTGCTGTGACACCACTTCTCCTCTGCTCCCCTCCCAGTCCAGACCAGCACATCTGGGGCAGTTTGGGAGCTACAAAGGCAACTCTTGACTTTTTGCTGTGAGAGGAAACAGAAAGACACATGTCAGTGCCCACACACACATGGGTAGGGCATGGAGTAAAAATTAGTTCAGCTACTTGAGAGTATTTTCCAAAGTGTTTGACACCATCCCTACAGTTTAATCAGAACACTCCTGTACCCCTGGGCAGAGATCCTGCTGCTCTTAAGGCCCCTTTCCTTAGGAACAACTGGGGAATCCAGTAACTCTTCCCCCTCACAGTTTGGCTTTGCAAAGGCAGATGTGGAGTTTACAGTTTATTGCCGTGCTGGAGACTGTAGTTTTTGGGATTGTGCTCATGGCAGGCTGTGATTGATGTTGTCAATCTTGTGCAGGTGGGAGACATCGTGTCTGTCATTGATATGCCACCAAAGGAGCTGACCTCGTGGTGGAGAGGAAAACATGGATTTCAGGTAGGCACAAACACCAGAGATGATGATAAAACTTAAATAAAGGCGGGAAATTCAGCTGTTTGTTCCTGGAGCTGCTGTGCTGCACAGGACTGACTGTGGGGATGAACAGGGTGTCCTGTGTTGGTGTCAGGGCACTTCCTTTCTCCCTGGGCTTGGGCTGGAGACACCCAGGGACTCCATGGGAAGTTTGCTCCCTGCCTGCCATGGGAAGGAGGGCTGGCCATGGCCCTGTGATGGACAGCTGGCCTGATGTTTGTGGAAGCTCTGCTGTCCCCCTCCAAGGCAGCTGACACTGTTGTTCACATCACCCTGTTCCTTCCAGGAGCTAAAACCAGCTCAGGCAGAACATCGAGGATTCAGAGAACTCCAGTTGACAAAACAGTGCCACTGCCTTGGACAAGCCACCCATCCAAGCTGTGCTCTCATGCCTGTGTTTGCTGGGTGGTTTAAAGATTGCTGGGCTCTGTAAAACTTCCAGCAGAGAGATTTACACTGAATTTTCAAAAGGTCCTAAACATACCTGGGAATTAGGTACCAAAACTTCTGTGTCCAAATGGCTCTGTCCTTCTAAAGAGTTTTATTCCCTAACTTAGATTTTCTGATTGGGAAATGTAAAAGATAAAAAAGTCTCTGTTAACAAAGCAAAGCCCAAAGGTGCTGCAGGTTGGGGGGTGTGACTCCTGCCGTGTCTCGTGTTTCAGCTCCTTTCAGGCAGAGGGATTTTCATCCAGCAGCTGCTGTCTGTGAGGGGGTGGAATTATGAGTTGCTCTGGAGAGGGTCAGAATTGACCAGACACTTGTGTATTTTGGCATGGAAAGTCTTCTCAAGGTTCCTCAGTTTTTCCCTGGCAGACCTTTCTGTGCCAGGTCCAGCCTGTGGCCCGGCTGTCAGGGAGCAGTTGGATCTCCAAACACTACAAATCCCAGCTGGATGCAGTGGCAGTTAAATGATCACATTGCTGCCTACCCAACCAGAGCTTTTGTTGGCTTTGGATCAGATTTGGGAGTTCAGATAACATCTCATTTGTACAATCAGAAGAGCATGGACATGTGATACCTGCTCTGAAATTAGATTTGTCTCTGGAGTTAACACATTGATATTGCTTGAACAAACTTCTGGTTTTGAACTGTGTTATGGCTTTGCTGGACTTTTGTTCTAATTTTAGAAGCCTTAAAGCTTTATTTGCTGTACTATTAAATAGAATCATAGAATGGCTTGGGTTGGAAGGGCCCTTGGAGATCAGCAGTTCCAACTCCCAAATATTAGTTAAGTGCTTTAGTACTGATCAGGCCATGCCACATTTAACTTCCAAGTGAATCAGTAAAGCAAAATAAAGCTACTTTGTGATCTGGGCATGAGTGTGGACACTCTGCACACACTGATGGATTACCAGGGTTGATGATAATTCCATTATTCGGTGTGAGCTCCCTGCCTGCTGTCAGCCTGGCTGAAACTGGGACTAGGTCTGAAGAGTATCACTGGTGATTAAAGACACAAAAAGCAAGGCAGCTCTTCTGCAGTGTGTCACTGCCTTGTACCTCCCAGCTCACATCCCATTGTGCTTTCCAGCACAAAAACACATTGATGAGACTGTGGAAAGGGGTTTCTGTGTCCGTGCACAGTCAGGCTCCTCACACCACAGACCTGAACAGCTGCAGAAATAGAGCACCATATTCTGGCTTAACAGAAAATTAGGGGTGTAATAATCTCGTGTCCTTAATTCCAAGCAGAAGTCTGTGCCAGTGGGATCAGGTCACCCTGAGCCTCACACTCTGTGCAGATGCAGCTCTGGGTTTGTGGCTCTCGGGATGTTTCCCAAATGCAGTGGAGTTGTATTGGAAGGAGTTGCTGGTGGGGAACAGCCCATTGTCGTGTTCCTGCTCCTGTTGGTACAGAGCAGCTCAGTGAGTGCTGATTAAAGCCATCCCTTCACACACAGGGAGCTCCTCTGCACAGGAGCATCTTCCCTGGGAACTGCCAGGGTTTGGCCATTCCTCTGAAATGTACTTCCCAGCTTCTCCTGGCCAGGAAGCACCATCAGCTCCCCAGAGATGCAGATTCTGACCCCGTACAAAGACACAGAGGGGTTTTAACCTCTGTCATGTTTAAGGCCCGTGAGATGTGAGTGTCCATAAAAGGTACATTTCCTGAGCTAATGGAGCTCTTTGACCATGCTAACAGTGAGAAGAGAGTTCAGAGAAAGGAAATTCATGTCTGGTGTTGCTACACCAGCCCTAGAGATGTAGCAGTGCTGAAGTGCCCTGGATGAAGAGTGTGGAGGGGAAGAATGTTGTTATAGTACTTGGTGTAAGTACTTTATGATAGGCAAACAGTTCTGTTCCTGTTTAGGAACACTGTAAAAATGATAGCAATCTGTTGAGCCAGTCATTTGAATTAATCAAATAAATCACCAGAGCCTGTCTTGCCAGATAATTGTGATTCTGAGGGCAGATAAAAGGACAAAGTCCTAACACCAAATATTTGGACAATTTGTTCATGTTATTTCTCAGGTTTTTGCTCTGTGCTAGGGAAGGAGCAGTGTTTTATCAAACCCACCACAGCTTCCATCATCAATCATGTCTTGATAGGAGGAGAGCAAGAAGAGGATAAAAAATCCCCTGAACGGGGGAAAAATCACATCTTGACTTGAAAGGACTCCCCTGGTTTTGTGCATTTGGAGCAGCTGTGGGTTGTGCCTGCCCAGGCAGGACAACAGTCAGTCCTGGGCAGGGGATGTCCTGCCCGTCCCCATCCTTTGGGATAACGGGAGGGCTGTGGGGCTGGGCTGGAGGCAGGTCAGTGGAAGGCAGTTGTGACAGCCTGTGTGAGCTGCAGTGGATCCCTGGGGGGGTCAGTGTGTTCCTGCCAGGCACAGCTGTCCCTCAGGAATGACTCACCATTCCTGTTGTCCATAGATTTCCATGGTACAGTGCCTTTCTCTCCTACCTGAGCTCACGACTGCACTGCAACACTTAATCCTCTGCAAAACAACCCATGAGGCTTCGTATCATCTTCTCTGGTTAAAGCAAAATGATTTTTAAGACATTTTTCCTCAAGCCTTTTTTCTCTTCAGATGCTCTGAGTGTGAGTCACTGCTTTCTTTGTAAGATTGTTCCCTAAATTACAGCCACCTCCACATTAACAGCCTTCCAGCCTTCTTTGTTCTCCTCTGCCTTTGCTTCTTGCTTTGTCTTTTTCATCAGTGACTCCATGTCAGCTGAATCATTAGGGACAGGCCCTTGTTTGATGCACAACTGCTTGTGGATGTTCTGAGTCATTCTGGTTTTTGGGAATGGTTTCATGAGGGGCAGAGCTGCCCCACAGCAACCTGTGAGGTGACAAAACCGGTGTGTGCAACCGGAGGAGGACTGGGCTGCTTTTAATCAGGATTACAGGAGCTGGAGAGGCTGTGGGGCTGCAGGGCCCTGCTTCCACAGAATCCAGAATGCTTGGCTTGGAAGGGACCTAAAGATTGTCTCGTTCTGATGCCCTACCACCAGCCCAAGCCCTGTCCAACCTGGCCTTGGACACTCCCAGGGATGGGGCAGCCACAGCTTCTCTGGGCAGCCTGTGCCAGGGCCTCCCCACCCTCACAGGGAAGGGTTTCTTCTTCCCATCTAACCCTTCCCTCTGGCAGTGGGAAGCCATTCCCCCTTGTCCTGCCACTCCAGGCCTTGTCCCAAGTCCCTCTCCAGCACCAGTTTCCCCAAGTGCAGGTTGCACACCAGGCAGGAATGGATCATTGGCAGCTCTCACCCCACACAGATTTTATTTGTTTTTGAAAGAAAGAATTTTGAAGAGTTTTTTGGCCAAGGTGTTCATCTCTCTTTAACAAGGGCTCAGGGTGAGAGGACCAACAGTCCCATTCCTCCTGTAAGTGCTGTCCCTGAAGTGGGAGAACCTTGGCAGGGGATGCTTTGGGAACGAGGGGAGTTTGTCCTGCTCTCTGGGAAGTCACTTGGCAAACAAAGCAGTGAAGATTCTTCTCAGGAAGGCCAAACAGCTAATAAAAAAATAAGGATAAAACCTAACCGTCTTAGGTTTTGCTTGACTTTCATCAGATTTAAAAGGGGGACACTGACTGAAATTTAAACCACACTTTACTTTTTGTCAAAACAAAAAAAAAAAAACCACAACCAAAATGTCTCAAACAGTGTTTGATTTGCCATTTATATTGCTGCTGCTTTCTCACTTACTTAAATTCCCTCCTCATACGCTGAAAATTATTACTGTTAAATTATTGTTATACTGGAAAATTATTCCTGGCTTTTCCCCTTAAAACCTCGTGTTACTTCCAGTTTTAGCAGCCACTGGCATGAAAGTGAAAAATAAATCTGTAGTAACAATTGCAGAACTGTTTGCACCCCCAGCCTGTGCCTTCCCTCTCTGGTTAAGGTGTTCTTTTAACCTTTAGATGACCTTGTATTTATCTAAATTTATACTCCCCTGGCTATTAATTTTCGGACGTTGCCAAATCCTTTAATCCTGGCTCAAGCTCTAGTAGTGCCTTGCTACATCTGTTGAGATTAACTCTTGGACTAAACTCATTTATTTATACAAAATCATGGAAAACTTTCCATGGGAGGAAAAGCATCTTTTAATTGGGTGGGAATGAGGCACAAGCTGTGGGTTGTGACTCTGGTGATGATCTCTGGGGGATCTTGAGATAAAAGTTAGAATAAATAAGTCAGAAAATGTCATTCATTGGACTGTGAGCAGTGAGGAAACACCAGGGAGCTTGTCAACACTAACACGTGAAAATTCTTTTTCCCTAAAAATCCATTGTCATTATTAGTGTGGACATGGCAAAAGTGCTACATTGAGAGCAGGTATAATGTTTGATTTGGGTTCTGAGCTATCTAGAAGCAGTGACATAACCATGCAGGGTCTTTCATTTCTGAATTCCTGTTCAGTGTATTGGATAGTCCATTCAGAAACAGGAGGAATATTATGTTAACAGTCAAAGGAAGTGAGTTTTGATTACAGTGTGGGATCTGGGGTTGGATTCACATCCACACTTAGATGATTAATGGAAGGTTGGGGGCCCAGTGCTTCAGGTTTCTTTACATATCCCAGGCACAGACATTGTGGGCAATTATAAAAGTTCTCAGAGCATTGGAAATGGAAAGAAAGTTCATCCCTTCAGCTGTGGAGCCTCCCAGATGATCGTTTCTGTGGTGGGCTGAGACTTTCCCTGGTTGTGTATATTTTTCCTAATTTAAAAATTGTCTCCTGCATCTCTTGCATGGGAAATGTCCAACATTGCATGAGAAATGTCCACTCTCAGGATTGAAGTTGGGGATGTTCAGACTAGAGAAGAAAAAGGTGTGTGGAGAACTCAGAGCACCTTCCAAGTGTCTCAGTGGCTCCAGGGGAGCTGGAGAGGGAATGTTTTCCAGGAACTGTGGTGACAGGACGAGGGAGGATGGGTTCAAACTGACAGAGGGGAAATTTAGCTTAGATATTCAGAAGAAATCCTTCCCTGTAAGAGTGGGGAGGCCCTGGCATAGGGAGAAGCTGTGGCTGTCCCATCCCTGGAAGTGTCCAAGGCCAGGTTGGACAGGGCTTGGAGCCACCTGGGCTAGTGGAAGGTGTCCCTGCCATGGCAGAGGGTGGCACTGGAGGAACTTTAAGGTCCCTTCTAACAAAGCCATTTTATGATTCTGTGATTTAAAGCCCTGAATATTTTGTTTAAATCCCAGCACTTCTGTGTCTGTCCCACTCAGCCTGTTCCTCAACAGCTCCCAGCAGAGCAGAGACCCTGAGCTGCCTGAGGAAGGGCCCCTGGATGCCATGCTGGGGTTTATGCTGGTTTTCTTGTGCTAATTGTCCTATTGCTTCATATAAACTGCCCAAAAATCAACACTATGGCATATAATTCCAGGATACCATCTCCTGGCAAAGCTGGCACACCCAGCTGAGGGAGTGGGTGCAGCCACACCTTGTGTAGGGTGTGAGATGGGCTCTGAGAGTCACTTGGGCAGAAATGTGATGCCCAGGCCAGTGCCAGTCCCAGGAGCCACAGCTGAGGGCAGGGAGATCTGCTGGCCCAGTGCTGCTGTTCCAGGTGCTGTTCCTGAGCTCCCAGAGTCTTCCCAACAAGCACATTCCAAGTGTCATGGATGACAGTTTGTCCTGTACTTGGTTAAAACCCTGCCCTGCTGAATTTGGGGGTGTGGGAAGAGCAGTTACCTGCTGGTACTATTAACTGTTGCTTCCCTTAGGGAATCTGGAATAGTTCCAGTCTGGAATGTTTACCAGGACACCCCACACATGACACTGCCACTGAATTGCTGGGAGGTTTATGGGGGAAAATCAACTTGGTGTAGGAAGGAGATGAATTTTTTTTTTTCCTCAGAGACAAAAGGGAGTTGTGTAAGATGAATAAATAGAGGAGGAACTGTGTGCCAGGCCTGGTGCTGACTGCCTTGTGCCTCCAGTGGATTTCATGGATGTGGGTACATGACTGGCAGCATCCAGGCCCATCCACTGGCTCTTTGCCACGTGTTCCTGTGGCTTTGGACCAAACTGTGGCTGCCTGCAGTGACTTGGTGCTTCCAGCTGCCCCATCACGTGCCTGACACGGGCCAGGAAATCCTGCCCCTGCCTTGGATGAGGTGTCTGGGGAGGGAGGTGGTGCTGGAGTTCTGTGCCACAACACAGGAGCTGTCCTGGGGGAGGAGGTGGGGTGTGACAGGGAAAAAGGTCTGGAAATATGAAACCAAGGGTAAAAGTTTCCAAAGCTCTGCTCTGGTCTGACTTTCACCTGGGATGGGAGTAAGAAGGAAAATGCTGTGAACTAGAAATGCTGAGAAGTGGAAAACTCCTCTGTGGTGACAGCTCAGTCTGGATCCTTAACCAGAGAAAGGGAGATAATGCCACTGCTCCCCAGATACAGCGAGCCAGGGGTGGCCTAGGAATGTCTGCAGGCACATCCCATTCCAACACCAGGATCCTTCCCATACCCTTTCACCCTGCTCTGGTTTAGAGACATTCTGCAGCATTTTTGCCTTAGAGGGGATTCAGGGAGAAATCACAGAAGGTGGAATATGCTGAGTTGGAAGGGACCATCAGGATCATTGGGTCCAACTCCTGGCCCTGCACAGGACTCCCCAGGAATCCCACCCTGGGATTTCCATATCTTTTTCCCAAAAAGCAGTTCTTGTACTCGAGGGTAGGACATGAGCTGTTTGTTAAAGGACAGGGCAGGAACTCTGCAAATTCACATTTCCAGTGAGTCGGTGTGTCCTTGCTGTGCCCTGGGCACTCAGGTTCCTCCTGTCACAGGAGAAGCTGCACTCAAAGGTTGGCAGATTTTTTTTCCCCAGGGTGGGGCCTGGCTTTTGAAGCATCTTCAGATGTTTCCTAAGGACAACTCTAGAATATTCTGTGTGTTACAGCTTGCTGAGCAGATCCACAGCTAGTTCAGAGGGTTCAGCAGCTTGCAGGGGGGTGTTGGAGCTGTTTTCCCAGTTGCCAGTAATGGATATGGATGGGTGGCACTGTTCTCCCTTCTCCTTCTCTGGGGGAAACCGAGACACAAGAGTTGCACTGTCCATGATCCAAAGCAGATCCAAGAGCACACCAGGCTCGTGGTAGAGATTCCTTTGCTGCATCCTGCTCTCCTCTAAATATTTTATTTCCACTCAGATCACTGGATTCCTACAAACATAGAACTCATTTCACTCCATGTATATTTTATTAAACTTGTTCTCAGTTCTAGGACTGAATTGAATTCAATTGCACTAAACCCTCACTGAACTTCTTTAGCAGGTTTTTAAACGTGCTCCATTTGAACACTTCCCTTGTTACCCACACTGAGCAGGTCAGGCAGTGAGGCAAGGACACAGCAGAGCTTTGTGTCTGCAGAGTGCCTTCTCCTGACTTAGCAAATAAGAAAGCACCTTTTTTTCTGTAATGGGACCACACCATGCAAATACATGGGTCCATATTTGATTTCAGTTTTCTAAGGGGATAAAATGTTAAAGTGCTTGTGAGTGTTGTGTTTTGGCAGTGAAAAAGGTCAGGTGTCAGTGAGGTTTGAGTAGAGAGAACTGAGGTGATACTGAGAGCTGACACATCTTGTTCTCTCATTAAATTTCTGTCAGAGACCTCCAGCAAACCCAGCTAAAGCCTTTCTGTCTCTGAGTTCCACCCGAGATCTAAGGGGGTGTAGACACTTGTCGCAAGTTGAATATCTCTGTCCTGTGTACAAGCTCAGAAACCAAACTTATAAAATCATATTTTACAGGACTAATGATTTGGTTTGTAGAACTTCTGGCTTTTTTTGATAAACACTAAATAGCTGTGATAACTAATTTGAGAAGTTATTTCTCTCATGCTGGTCATTTGATGATGGATGATGTTATGGGGCATCTGGCCAGGGGAGTTCAGGGGACATATTGAATTAGCAGTTGCTGGTTGAACAGTTCAGATCATACACCCAATGTTCTGCCTCCTTGTGTCTCCCCACAGGTTGGATTTTTCCCCAGTGAGTGTGTTGAACTCATTAACGACAAAGTTCCTCAGTCCGTGACCAACTCGGTGCCCAAACCAGGTATGGAAATCTCCTTTTTGGCTGCAGGGACCTGAAATGGAGCTGTCTGTGTTCTGTTCTGGGTCCAATATCTCCTGTACATTATCATGTGTGCTGATCACCCTCCACACGTACCATGTGCCCTCTGTGTTGGTCACCCACAATTCCTCTCCCACTGTTAAATGTCTTTCCCTTGTTGTGTAAACTCACATCAAGTCCCTCTCCTACCTGACTTGAGAGATTTTAAACTTGTAAAGAATTTAAGATACTTTGAGCAATCTGTGATTGGGATTTCAGTTCTGGTGTGCAGAGAGTGTTGCATATCAGGGGTTTTTTGTTCAGAACATACAGGAACAGAATGTTTTTGCTGACTGAGATGGAATAAATTAATTTGGTACTGGAAGGTTCTTTGTGTTTGAGGATTGATGGAGAAAGTTGGATATAAGAGAACTTGGAATGCTGATTGCTGTGCTCTGGGTGTGTGGCTCCATCTACTTCTTCCTGCCTTCTGGACAGTTCTGTGTGAAATACAGGCAAGTTAATCCCAAGCTCTGCTGAGGAAAGGAATAATAAATAGAGAATGAGATTTTGGATCTGATTTTACTGTCAACCTTCCCATGCTTCCAGTATGCACTGGAAGGGATCACACTTAGTTGTGCTGGCCTGAGATCTCTGCAGAAATTACTGGAGATGAAGCTTTTGTTTAATTCTGAAATTTCTAAATCTATATATTACTATAGATAAAGATATTTCTGTATCTCTTTTGTATCAAGAGAAGCAGTTTGAATTTGCAGATCTTTCTTAAAATGTTATTCAGCTGGCAAGTTGAGTTGGTGTTGAACTGGTGTTCTTTTCATTCCTCTTCTCTATTTCAGTGGTGTTCCTTATCTTAGAAGATTGCTGACTTGATACTTTAAGACAAATAGATGAAATTCAGAAGTGTGACTTTTTCTAAGGGAAATAAATGCATTTTGTCAGATCAAAGCTTGGGAGTTTGGGTCCAGTGGTGGAAAGTTGTGGTCCTGAGCTGTGAGTGCTCTGTGTGTGCTCTGGAGAGCTGGCAGTTCAGGGGAATGGTGTTCCCAGCCACTGGCACCTCCAGCCTGTGTATTCCTGGGAATGTGCAGGTGCATTTGCTGCAGTCAGTGGCACAGAGATCCCTGGCTGCAGCAGGTGGGCATTCCCTGGATCCAGGATCTGCCCTCCAGGCAGGGCGACTTTAGGCAGGGCAACTGCCCAACCCTAGAGCAGGCAGGGGCAACTTTAAATGTAAAATAACCCCAGGCCAGGCCAGTGGATCCAACCATGAGCAAGGGTTTATTTTTAAACCTGGCTCAGGCAGTGGATTAGCTGGAGGTGCTGGGGAGCAGTGTCTGCTCTGCCCTGCTGGGAGATGATGGAGCTGCACATGAACAGATCCCCTTTGGCTCTGACAACCCCTGGGGTGGATCTCCTCCCTCAGCCTGGGAGATGTTTAGTGTAAAGTTGTCACCAAGAGCCCAGGTCCTGTTCAAAGTCCTGAGCTGGGAGATGCTGCCCAGTCTGAGACTGCCCTGCTGCCCTGCCCTGGGGCTCTCTGGGGGTGCAATTAAAGGCTCCTCAGGAGAGCACTAATGAGCTTCCAGACGTGAGGAATGCTGGAGTGATGGTGCAGCTCCTTCTGTGATCCTGGCCTGCCCCTGCTCTGCACACAGATTCCTGGTAGGATCTTTTTGGTGCATTGTGTGTTCTAGCTTTTCCTCCTGGGAATTAACAGCTCTTGGGTGGGGGAGGAGGAGTCTGGAGACTCTTCCTGGAATGCTGCAGAAGTTGGTGGGAGCAAGAAGGAGTCAGGGAGGAGGTTCCCATGGTTAACACTCGTTGGATGTGGTGCTGGAGGACTCAAGGAATTCTCTGCCTGGAGGGAAAGTGCTTGTGAAATCCAGGAGGGTGAGAGGATGGAGGGGAGGAAGGAGCTCCAGCTCCTGGGCTGTTGTGTACCTGCACAGCCCAGGAAGGTGACATGGGGCAGGAATGAGGTGCTGGAGCACCCTGGGTGGCTTCAGGAGCACTGCTGCCAAATGGGAAAGTGGATCTTCCCAAGGGCATCCTCCAGAGCCTCACCAGGAACGGCATTGCCATTCCAATATCCATGGCATAATAATATCCAATATTCATGGGATAATGCACTTCCCTCACCCAGATTCCATGCATTTCGTGTGTTCTAATCCATGACTTAAACACACAGGGGGTTTCTCATACACTTAAATATCCACATCAGTTATTTCCCCTCTTTACCTCTGTTTAAAATACCAGATTGACTTTTCCCAAGGATCAGAGACTTCCCTAAAAGTCTCACTTGGAGCTGTTGTCCTCACTTGACATTAGCAGGGTTATTTCATCTTGAATTAATGGGAAGTTTTAGATCTGGCCTTGATAAGCCCTACTTATAACAAGCCAACTTTATTTTCTTTAATCCAAATATGATGTGCAGAGCATCCAGGACACTGTGTCTGCAGAGTGAAGCTCTTTGCCACTAAGGAATTTCCAAGCACATGCTGGTTGACTGTCCCTGGATCTGGCTGGGCTGAGGAACCTGATGAAAAGCAGATGGAAAGCAAAGAACTTCCTGCCCTGGGTTTCTATTATTATTTCTAATTAGAGGGTTTGATGTGTACAAGTGGTGGGGACAGCATTTTAATAGAGCCATGAAATATTGCAGTGGGCTCTAATGCAGTTCAGATGGGAATGGAAACACAGGGAATGGGAGAGGAGGGTTGGGATTGAGGGCAGACTCTGCTTTTAAACACTGTTTTCACTGCCTGTGGAAGGATGTGCTTGCACCAGTGGTGGTACAACCAGGGCTAAGACAAGGGAGAGAAAATGGACCATGCAGGAAAACATTATTCAATTCTGAACAGTCAAAATAATAAGAAAGAATATTGTTTTGCTTTGAGTCAACTATGAAATGTATTTAATAATGAAGTTTGGATTCAGGAGGTGCTAGAAGGTACCTGTTGAGTGGTATTTGCCCCCCAGTATTGGGTTGAGCCTGTGCCCTTGTTTTGTTCGTGTTCAGTCCTGTAAGAAAATGCTTTTTTTCCAGTTGGGATGCAAACTGCCTTCCTGATTCTTTCTATTTATGTAAAAACCCCTGTAAAGATCCAGTAAGGTTCTGTGGGCTCATCAAACCCCACATTTATTGAGCACTTTCCTTTTTTCTGAATTCTTCCACTATTTTTACTCAGATACAATACTGTAATGATAATTTCTCAGCCTAAATTGTTGTACTGGATCCATAGCTAATATGTCCTAGCTGATACTGTCAATTTAGCTGACTTTCAGTGCCACAATAGATGGAATCAGCTCATGTTTAGGAAGATCTTTAAAGATCCAAGATAAAGATTGCATTTGAATTTTAGATATTTGGTGAGAAATGAATCTTTAAAATATTCATTGTGCTGCTCAGAAGGAAAAATGGGAATTGCTGCTCTGTTTGTTCCTTCTAAGTGAATGTTTGGGCATTGCCTGTAGGTTCTGGCTGTGTTGACTCTTCCCATTCCCTTCTGTCCATCTCTGCTTGGTCTATTTTTGGGAAAAGTGTGTTTCTGTCTGTGTGTTCACATTGTCCCTACTCATCCTATGGCACAGGCAGCACTCCTCAGCTCTCTGTCCCAGTCTGTCCTCTCTCGTAATTCTGGATAGTCGTAGTTTAACAGTATTTAACCCCCATCTCACCCTCCCCTCACACATCACTTTGTTTCCTGTCTTGTCCTAACAAGCAGCGTCTTGCTGGGACCAAACTTCCTGCAGGGGCCTTGGGGGGGTCGTTTGGGGGAGGTTCTGGGCACAGTTCTTGCTGGGGAGCAGCTGATTTCAGTGGGGATACCCAGAATAAAGCTGCACTTTGCACTGGGGCTCTCAGAGCTGAAGGGAAGAAATGAGGGAGAAGGAGGTAATATTTCATTTTTTCGCCTTCCACCCCCAAAAAATCAGCATTTTTAAAGCTTCAGGGGTCCTTCTCACCAGTTCCTCAGTCTCCTTTAGGACGAAGAATGAATAACCCAGCAGCTCTGCCAACTTTATGGAGGAGTTTACAGATTCCTGTCTCATCCTCTCATTTAAATTGAGTTTAACAGGTAAAGACACTCCTACAACGCAGGACCAAGGACACAGTAAAGGGGACCTGTCAGTATTACAAGGTGCTATAAATGACTAATTTTCTTTTTTAAAACATCAATAACAGATTTATCCAGGTCAGCACACCCAGCACAAATAATCCACTGAACTTCAGGAGGATTGAAATTTAGGTCTGGCTCAGCAACAGGCTCTGTCCTGACCTGCTGCAGACTCTGGGCAGTGCTGAATGAATTAATTTTAACTGCAAAAATGCAAATTGAGTTACATTCACTGTGTTAGAGCTGTTGGAATCAAAACAGGCTCCTCAGAGCCTGGCTGTGGATTAACAACCAGGATAAAAAAACCAGGATAAAAACCATTGTGATTGGGTTTTTATTTTAATAAAAATCAGGAAGAAGAAGAAGGTGCAAATAAAACTTAAATTCTGCCTGGGTTGAACAGCCATTTGACACCAATGAGAGCATCACGGCTTAATTAGTGCTTTTATAAGGAAAATATGGGAAGTTAAATGGACATAATTAGTACCAGCCTCGTTAATCTGATGTAAACAAACCAGTTGTTTGGCGTTCATGCAACTGTATCATTAAAGCTGAATTGAGTGCAAATTTATTGAGCCAGGACAGGCATCCATGGCCAGCAGGGAAACAGGGGATGAGCTCAGGGCTGCCAGCAGGAGACACAGACTGTGCTTCCAGAGCTGCCAGAGCTCAGCACCAATCCTGCAGGAATCCTGGTCCCTGGCAGAGCTCAGCACCAATCCTGCAGGAATCCTGGTCCCTGGCAGAGCTCAGCACTGATCCTGCAGGAATCCTGGTCCCTGGCAGAGCTCAGCACTGATCCTGCAGGAATCCTGGTCCCTGTGCTCCTGCAGGGCTGGAGCTCAAACAGATTCCTCCTCCTCACTGAGAGGTGTTTGACAAGGGGTGTTTCAGTGTCTCTGTTTTGTTCAGTCCTACCTGGCCACCCCTTTCCTGGATAGCATGGGCAGGGATTTGGGAGGAGAGGCCAGCAGTCGGAGTGTGGAGATGCTTCCTTAGGAGGCTTCTCTGTGCCTTTGGAAGGTGCTGCAGGGATTGCCCAAAGTTGTGGAAGCCCCCAGGGTTTTCCAAGAAAAGCCCCCAGGATTGAGCCAATGGAGATTTCAGCAGGTCAAGGCCAACCTGCCCATGGAATCCCAGGGTTCCCTGGGAATCATGGGTTCATGGAATCCCTGAGGTTGGAAAAGCCCTCTGAGATGATCCAGTCCAGCCATTAACCCCCCTGACCGTGGCCCCCAGTGCCACATCCACGCCTTTCCTGGACTTTCTCTCTTCCATCCAAAAAACCAAATTAGCGCTTGGGGGTGAGGCAGAGCTAAATCTGCCTTCTCTGCAATTTCTGATTTTCAGGAGGAACACCTTTTGCTGACAGCAAATTATTCTCAGAAAAATTCTGAGATGTCTCAAGATAATTTCAGGTATCTCAGAGAAAAATTCTGAGGCGATTATTCCTCTTTTTGCATTGGATGAAGGGCAAGAAAAAGCAGCTGTTTGCTTGAGCACCATTAGAAGTGGAGGAAAATTCAATATATAGTAAAGCCTGGGCAGGGATGGGCCTTGTGCTGAGAGATCAAACGTGCAAAATGTTTGGGTTTTTTCAAGCTGGGACATGCTGGGTGGGAATTCCTGGATCCTAATGAATTTCCAAAGAGTTTAGGGAATAAAACCCCAACCAACTTGAAGGATTGGGTCCATGGTTGTATTGTGTATAACCCAGCTGAGCTTTGTATGAAATGAGCCCATTTTTACTGGGGGTGTGTTTTAACCAACTGTTTTTTGTTTGGTTTTTCCCTGTGTTTAATGATCCCTTCCCAGTCTCCCCAGCCCATGGAGCCCACCCAGCATCCTGGAGCTACTTCCCCCCTTGTACGTTTTCATTGATTCCTTTTTCCCTCTTTCATTCTTTCCCTGTTTCTCTGTGTCTCCTTTTCTTCCCCTTTCTTTTTCTTCTGTACATTCAGGTCAGTAGCACTGATGCCCTGAAGGATATTAGGGAAACCCAAACAACCCTTTATTCTAAGCTTTTTAAAGGCTCTTTGGACTTAAAATAATACAGCAGGGAAACAGCAAAGCTGATTTTAACTCTTTTCTGGAGGTCAGAGAATCATTTTGAATTCATAAAAAGATTGAAAAGATTAAAAAGAAAGAATTTAAGTGCCAAGCAACTAAATATGAATGTCAGTGTGAAAGAAAGAGAAGGTAAAAATGGGTGATGGAGTAGATTTAAACGTGGCTTTCAGTGTTTGTTAGACTTGGCAGTTTTCAGAAGCCAAGATTCCTTTTTCTTTTTGAAGATCAGGGAATGCTGTTTGTGCTCAGCATCTCTCAATGCCCCAAGTGAACTATTAAGTGGATTATTTATCCAGAGTCCTGCTTTATGTTGCCATGGTCCTTTTTAGATCCTGCTTGTGCTGCTCTGAATCTCCCAGCAAAGCCTGGTGTCAGTAAAACCCGGGGCTGTTTCTGGAGATTTATCAGGTTTTGCAGTAAAGGCCTCATTTCCACAAATCAGCTCCCCCTGGGATGGTGTTTGGATTCCATAAATGAGTCTTAAAACTGGATATGCAAATCTGTACATAGATATATTGTAACATATATAATATTCATGTGCATATATATTTTTTGCCCAAGCACATACCCACCTCCAGCCTGTTGCATGGAGACTGTGCTGATACCCCTGTAACGTGGGAAACGGGGATGTGCTTCCCATTCCCAATGCTTCCTCCAGGACAAGAATGTTTTTTGGCAGCAAACTTGTTTCTGGTGTGAGGACTCAACTTCCTGAGCATGTGCCAAGATTATCAGATGCCTCTGGCCAGAAAGGGAGACTGATCCAGGAGGGAAAACAGCATTTGAGTGTCAGATATATCATGGACAGGAAGGCTTCTTCCACTGCACATTCCCAAACCAACAAGAGCCAGGGAATGTTTAAACTCGGATGGAGTTTTTTAAGATTAAAGGTAAAACCTTATTGTTATGACTGGCCATATCCAGTGATAAATAAATAACCTGCCACAAAGTTTGCGAGGAATCAGAATAGCAAATTCTTGTAAGATCCAAGGAGTTTCCCTTGGTCACACAGGTATGGAGAAAAGATTTTCCTGATTTTTTTCCCACTCCTGTAGTCAAGGTTCTTGAGTCCATGAGCCCTTCAAAGATACAATTCCTGCTAAGGATCAGTAGCAGTTAAATTCAGGTAACACAGGCAGGGTTTAGACTTGTCTCTTTTTTTCAGGCAGAGTTTAAGCCTGTCTGTTTTTTAGGCAGGGTTTTAGCCTGTCTGGTTTTTTCAGGCAGGGTTTTTTTCCCAGGTTTTTAACATGAAAACAAGGCATGGCCACATTTCTGGTTGCTTAATGCACCCTCAGGGGTCAGTGTTCATCCCCCTCCCCTCGGAGCTGTTTGTCAGAAGGAAGATTTCGACACCAGAGCAGAGCTCTGATATTTCTACTCAGAGGTACAAGGCCTATTAGTGGTTCTGCTTGTTTTTCCTGGGAAATTAATTCCTTTTGACAGCCATGGCCCTTTGTGAGTCATGGAATTGCCACAGAGATTAGAAACTTGGCTGGGGCTGCTCCCAGAGCACCCCTGAGAGCTCAGGAGCCACATCCTGCCATCCCTGAGCTGTGCTCTGCACTGTGCTTGCTGTTCATAACATCCCTGTGTACCAGAGAGCGTGGTTCTGCTCCCAGGAATTCATCCAGGATTTCATACATCCGTGTATTTTTGAAGTGTGGAAGCTCTGGGGTCCTGTTCAGGCTTTGCTGGTGGAGGGGGAAGTTCCTTTCTGGGCTCGTGAGGAAGTTTTTAGACACTGAAGTTCTTTTTTGGCTCTTAGCTTCCCCAGATAAATAAGCTGAGCTCTGGATAGGGAGGCAAGGACTGGAACAGGGTTTGTGAGTGGGACAAAGTGCCCTTGACAACAAACTCGAGGTCCTTGGTCTCTCAAGCACCCCAAAGGCCATTCCTGGGCAAGCTGTGCTTTTAAAATCACTGATTCTTCCACCAGCATTTGCCACCCTAAACCAACATCCTTTTTATATAATTTTTTAACTCTTTTTACAGTGAAAACTCTCTTGAGAGTGTTCACCCAATCCCAGAATCCCAGACTTCTCTGAGCTGGGAGGGATCTTAAAGATCATCTCATTCCACCCCCTGCCATGGGACTGGAATTGGGAATTAGCCTGGATACACTGTGGTCACACCTGAGCCAGCTCCAAGCCCAGCTCTTCAGGCATCCACCTTCCTCCTCAGCAGCTCCAGTTTCTGGGGGGGCTCACTGACCTCATTTCAGCTCAGATTTGGGGGTTCACCCAGCTCATTTCAGCTCAGATTTGGGGGATCATTCAGCTCATTTCAGCTCAGATTTGGGGGCTCATTCAGCTCATTTCAGCTCAGATTTGGGGGCTCACTGACCTCATTTCAGCTCAGATTTGGGGCTCATCCAGCTCATTTCAGCTCAGATTTGGGGCTCACTGACCTCATTTCAGCTCAGATTTGGGGCTCACTGACCTCATTTCAGCTCAGATTTGGGGGCTCACTGACCTCATTTCAGCTCAGATTTGGGGGCTCACCCAGCTCATTTCAGCTCACCTCCTCTTTGTTTGCTACCCATCCTGTGAGCTCAGTGTGTCACTTCACTCCCACTCCTTTTTGCACACAGACATTGTCAGGTAGGGATAGTTCAGGCCTGGAACAAGCCAGAGAAGCAGCAGCTCTTCGTGCCCAGCACTGAACTCTGCATTTCTCCAGTTGCTATCTCTCCGTGTTGAATTGTTGGTCTCCTGCAGGAGATATTTAATTTGACTGTGTCCCTGCTCTTGCCTTGTGTCTGTCCCTCTGCCCCTTGCCCCATGTGCAGATCTGGAGATGGATGGTGTAAAACCAGGCTCTGCACATGTTACCCAGGCTCTGAACCAGCCCCACCTGAGCTCAGGTAGAGCCTCTTGTGCACCATCTCTGTCCTAACCAAGTCTAACCCCGTGTGTTGTAGCAGTAACCCCTCACTAACTCCCTAGCTTTGCTGACAGAAGGTAGATGTAGTTGAAATAGTGTGTTATGAATTTTTTTACATTAAAATCTGTTGGGCAGAAACCTGATTCTGAGCATCCACCCCTGTGTACCAGTAGCCACGTGGATATTAATCTGTGTATCAGAATTTAGCTTCTTTTCCCCCTCCAGCTGCTGAATTTCTAAATATAAAGTGTTCTTCTTTCCCCAGGCTTTCAATTTGGGCCTCAGAGAGATCTATCCAAAGAGGGTTCCAAACCCTCTGTGACCACATTGTGGAAGAAAGGACTTGCTTGAATAAGAGAGGAGACATGTGGTTAAATGCTGCAGCTTTCTGGCAGTGTAAATGTGCCCAGATGCAGAGAGAGCACAAAACAACTGTGTTGTGTTGGCATTGCCATGACAACGCCCTGCAGCTCTTCAAAAGTAGCATTAGGTAAAATTAAAGTGTTCCAGTGGAACTGAGGAGCTGAGATATGTCCCTGGGACATAAACAAATTCCTCCTCACTTACTGAGAGGTGTTTGACAACAGGCATTTCAATGTATTTGTTTTGTTAAATCATACCTGGACTTTGGTTTCTCTTGAGTGCTTGGAAAGAAATAAGTGGAATTTTAGGAGAAGCATATCCTGCTATCCAACAACTGGTATAACATTTCAGTTTATTAAAGAGGCCAGTGCTTGTGCAGTTCAGTGATTTAAGTGCTTGCTAAGTGCCAGGCATCTCTTCTAATTGTATTTCAACTGACTGCAAATCTTCTTGTGGTTTATGTGTAAAGCTCTGCCTCTGCTGAAATCCTTGTCTGGCTTCCCATTGTACCTCCTAAAGTCACCAAAGGCGGATTTATTTTTAAACTAGGCTTTAGGGCTTTATTTCACTCCCATAATAAGTGCTGTATGCTTGCTTTATAAAAAAAAAGACTATTATTTTGCTGGTAGTTTGTGCCTTGGATACATCAGGAGTGTGCAACTTCACCTTCCATAGTTGTGTTGCATTGTTTGCTCTCAGTGCAGTGAGTTCTGATACTGGGAATTGCTCCAGTAATTACCTGGTTTTAGGGGAAGGGGATTTACTGCACAACTCTGAGATTGGTTAGTCTTTTTAGGTCTTTAAATCTGAAATTCAAATCAGAACTGCAGCAGCATTTTCCTTAGTTTTTCATTTCCTTGGAGTCTTCTCTTGCCTCCCTTGTTTCAAGTGATTCTTCCTCCTTCTTTTGTTGCTTCCCGTTTTTTGGCAGAAATAGAAAGGGATGAGAGCTGTGGGCTGAGCTGTGGAAGTGCTGCTATATCCAGGATTCATCTGGTGCTCTATGGAATGTGCACCATAAAATCTGTGAGCCTGCCGGAAGAGTAGGAGTTGGGGAGAACAGCTCCCAGCTCCTGTGTGCTGGGGAGAGATGGCCAGGAATGTGCAGGACAGGCTCTGTGTGCCTTGGGCAAGAAGGGCTGGGGATGGTGGAGCATCCCAGCAGCAGCATCTGTCCTGCCTGGGACTGAGGAGTCACTCTCAGCCTTCTCCATTCCCCCTCTGCAGGAGAGCACGTCCTGGATATGTGCCTGAAAATCCACTTGAGGATTCCTGAGGTTGCTTCATAGTTTAGCATTTGAAGAGAATTGCAGGTGCATTATGGATGCAGGTGCCAGGGAGTTGCAGTTTTGGGAGTTCTTCACCAGACTGGGACAAGCAGTGATTTACCTGGAGCAGGTTTTAGAGTTAAAAAGTGTCAAGTATTTTTTCTGCACTCTATCAATGAGAATGTGTTTTTATATGGAACTTGCTTTTGAATTTAGTTCTGCAGTGGCAAATCTGAAATGTTTTCCTGTCTACCTCAATAAAATGTATAAACCTTGGCTAACTCCTAAGTGAGAGAAGACCAAGAATTTGAAGTATTTCACCAAGTTTCTAAGGACATGAGGTATTAGGAGTCAATGTATTTTTCCTTCCTCCTTAATCCTTTAATCCTTTAACAGTGCAGATGTTTTCTGACAATGGCAGTAAGCCCCAAAGTCCACTTTGGTGCTTTCTAAGCACTCCTGGTTGTGTTTCTTGCCCACAGACTGGAGTTTGGGTGATGTTTGTAGCTGGTGCAGGATCTGCAGCTGAGCCAGCCCCTGTTCCTGTGACATTTCTGGGTGCTCTGGAACTGCCTGGGTGCTTCTCAGCCACTTGGGAGTGAGTTGGCTGACATTTTCTTCCAGAGGCCTGGCTTTGGGAGCCTGGAGGAGAAGAGCAGGATCTGGGGGTTGGTGCTGTGTCTGGAGGGTCCAGGGGAAGCCGTGGCAGAGGCAGAGAAACTTGGCAGGGCAGGAGACCCATCCTTTGGGGGAAGAGCAGGAGAGAAGCTAGACTGAACCAAAAAGGCATCTGCAGAGACCTGGGAAGAAGATGGAGATATAGTTTGGTTCTGCTGTTTCATTTATATATTCCTTTTCTAGCTGAAGTCAAAAGAGAGTTTTCTAACCTGTCCAGGCCCTGCTTGAGCCCTCCCAGCCCGCAGGGAGTGGAGCCTGTGTGGTTCCAGGAACAAGAGCCATGTGCTTTCCAGGGCTCAGCTGAGCACAGGGGTGTTGTCTGGTGTAACCTCGAGGTGCAAGCTGAGGCAGGTGGTGGCTCTGGTGGCCTTTTGGCTCCTCTCTGCAATCCCAGGAAGGCCCAGGTGAGGTGTCAGGGAAGGAGCCTCAGTCTCCATCTCCCACCAAGTTTGTGTTCAGGATTTCCCTGGCATAGCTGAGTCTGCTGGAAGGTTGAAAAAGGTCACACTCAGAGCTGGCAGAGTGTATCTCCCAAAAAACCCCCAACCAGCCACCCTTGATGGGGTGCAGGCTCATGACAGAGGAGTCCTTTGGCAGCTCTGGGGATCCCAGGGGAAGCAGCAGAGCTCTGCCAGTTGAGGAGCATCCCCTGCTCCGTCCCAGCATATCCTACATCCCCACTGGGAGGCACTACTGGTGTAATTACAGCCCTGGAAATCGGCCTCCTGAAAGCACAGGAAGTGCCTGGAACAGGGAGAGGGAAGAGACACGTGAATTGCTGTGTTCCCTGGAGTGCAGTTCCTCCTTGTGTGTGGTCACTGAGGCTTTTGGAAGAAGCTGGACCCATAAACAGCAGCTTCAGGCATCTCACACTTTGTCAGGTAATTTTGTGGTGAGTCTTGGCCATGTTTCCTGGGGAATTTTAACTGGAAAAGAAAAGGAACAAGGGATCCATGAACAGTCTGCAGGCATCAGTTCAGAAATAATTGCGTAGACCCATGTTTTGTGCTGGTAAAAAAGAGCTGTATTAATGTTTGTTATGGAAGATTCCTGGTATTTGGGGCTTGGAGAGGTTGGATCCACCAAAATAGGATGAGTACTGTGAAGTAAAGGGGTGAAACTTGGCTGAGTGCAGGGGTGTTGAAGGCACTATGTGCTATTAATAAGGCCAGCTTCCTTTTCACATGTTCTGTGCTGCTTTCTCACTCTCCACTTATTCAGGTTGAGGGGTTTGTTATTTTTAAACTACGTTTCTTCCTTTCTCACAAGCTCTGTCAAAATGGGACTTAACTCTAATAATAGTTGGCTTGAGCAAAACTCTGCAGTTGTGCTGAAAGCTTTGGAATCATGGGAAGAGGGAGTTTGTTCTGCTCTAGTTTTCCTCTCCTTTTCTCCTGAATAATTCTCTATATTAGTGTGGGAGACAAGTTGTGGCTTAGAAATACCTTGAGGCAGCTTTAACCTTGGGTGATGGCTCTGATCTCTGCTTGCATTGGCACATGGATTTATCGAGGGTTGTGCCATGAATAGCCCAAATCTCCCTTTAAAACCTGGGCCTGGGAAGTTCACAAAGGCTGAGCAGCTACAGCATCACCTCTCTGTGCACAAAGAAGGGGTGCTGGAGCTCTGATTCCATCCCATAGGGATCAGTGATGTTGCTACATCTGCAAGAAAGTGTCTATGTGAAACCAGGAATTAAGATTGGAAGCGAGTGAGGCTGGAGAATATACACTGGCAAATCCATAATGTTTGTTTGGCTTCCTTGGAAGGTCTTGGTTTGGGCAGGGATGTGGTGTGTGTTTGAGAGGATCCTTAAATGAACATGTAGAAATGCATGTTGTCCACTGCTTGGACAAGATCTGTGGTGTGTTTCCATCAGAAATCCTCAGTGAGCAGCCAAGGCTCCCTCTGCCCCTCTCGGTGCTCCCCCCTTTCTGCCCCTCTCCCTGACAGTGAATTCATCACCTGCAGATCAGACCTGTGGCCTTTAGGACTTGCTTTGCAGTTCAGGAATCAGCCCATGCCTGGGATGTTGCTGCTGTGAACTTCCCTCTGCCGGGTTTGGTTGCAGATCTTGTGCCACAGGAGTGCTCCTTCATCCCGGAGCTGTGGTGGGAAGCACCAAATTCCATCAGTTGGTTCTCATGGAAACCTTTGCCGAGGGAAAGGCAAGTGCAGGTCCTCTCTTACCTGCTTGGCTCTGTGTCACATCGTTCCTAACTGTGTTTTTACCCTTGGAAATGGAATAGTTGGAATCTTTCTTGCAAGCCATGACAGACCGTGGCTACACCCACCAAAGCTCGGTGACCACGGTTAATTCACCACGTGGGGCCACCCCAGGGACTTGTCCAGAGAAGCTGTGGCTGCCCCTGGATCCCTGGAAGTGTCCAAGGCCAGGTTGGACAGGGCTTGGAGCAACCTGGGCTAGTGGAAGGTGTCCCTGCCCATGGCAGGGACTGGATGGGCTCTAAGGTCCTTCCAACCCAAACCATTCTGGGATTTGATGATTCTACACTCTGTGACATGAGATACCTGGATGTCAGACCTGGCTGCTGCCAGCTCTGGGAATCAAATCCCACATTTTAAGGTATTCCATGGCAGTCTGTTGCACGACGTGCTGCTCTGTTGGGGGTTTTTAATCCCTCAGCCTGCTTTCATCTATAATCTTAGTTTCTCTCCAACACCTTTTTATTTTTTTTTTAAAGGGGTTTTGTTTATTTGGGGGGGTTTGTGTGTGTGTTTTAGGAGCACTTGATTGCAGGATAAATGTAACTGAGTCAGAAGCAGCATTGGAACATAGTGGCTGCCTGATGCCTATGGATGGAGGATGGCTTGAAGCTTCCTGGAGTGGTTATATTTGCAAAAACCAGAAAGTGGAAGAAGGTACAGGCTGTACTAATAACATTCTTTGGGTTACTTTGCCTTCCCAGTGCTTCTGTCTGAAATAACTTCTGGAGGACAGGGTAAAGTTCAGGATTGAATTTGTGACAGGCACACAGATGGACCTTTTTTGTCTGTGATTTCAAATGCTTGGGCTTATTAGCTGAGTTTAAAAGATAAGACATTCATTATCTACCTCTCTGCTCCGTGGCATGCTGAAGAACACCTCAGTAGTGGAGGATGTATCTCTTTCACTTGTTTGATAAAAAAAAAAATAGTGGCTTAAAATTGTCTGGCAAAAGAAATTAGGAACAGAAAATAATCACATATGATTATTATTTCAGTCAAATATTTTGAAGCAGCAGGAGGACACCCCAGTTCTGTTCAGGGCAGAGACCCCCTGTGCAGGTGCAGAACGTCCAGGTGCAGAAGAGCCACGTCCCTGGTTGCTCAGGTTTCATTCCTTAAAGAAAGGCATTTTCTAACAAGGATTAAGGATTTTCCTTTACAGGAAAAAAGTGCAGGTGGGGGAAAGGTGTGTCATTGTACACCAGGTAGTGAAATACCTCCTCAGAGCAGTAATTTCAAAGGTAAAACCCAAGTCTGCAGCTGAGGGAGCTCTGTGTTACTGGGAGTGCAGCTCTTAATTTAGAGCAAAAATAGGATTGGGCACCCCCTGGCCTTAGTTTGAAACTGGGCACCAGCAAAGTGTGGGAATGGAACAGTTTGTCACAACGGGGTTCATCAGCCTTGGAGGATTCTTCCTAACCAAGCCTGGCCTGCATTAAAAAGGAAAAAAAATAATTATATAGGGCCCATGTAACACGTGCTGGCAGTTCTGGGTGGCTCATGGTGGTGCTGCTCTGAAGTCCTGGGTGCTGTTTGGAATTGTGTGTGCATTTTCCATGTAAATTTGGAACAGCCTGGCTTCTGGTGTATTCATTTCCCCAGTTTTAGGAGATTTACCAGCTTTTATCAACAGGCTCAATAGGAAGAACGTTCCTGGAATGGTGAGTTGGTACCAGGGAGAAGGTTTTGTGTTTGGAATTGTGCATAGAGGAGTGGATTTAGGAGTCATGCTTGGCTGCTGAGCTGAAACACACTGTGACACTGTGATCATTGTCCAAGCAAAACAAGGACAGCAATAAACACCAACAATAAGGAGCTGGAGAAGGGGTGTTATCGGGACATGTGAGTCAGCAAACAGTCCTGAAAACAGCACGTTGGCTTGAGGAGAAAGCTGAGCACCAACAGAAAGTTCTGCCCCGATCATTGAGATTTCTGCATATAGAGAAGCAAATTTCTCCTTAATCCCTGTGACCCTGACGTTGTGCACCTTTATCTACTGATCCCAGTTTTAAAGTGTGTGACAGCAATCCCTGGGGTTGATGAGCTGGTTCCAGCCTGGTGTGAACTGGGGGCTCAAGGTCAGAGTGGTTAAAGCATAGGGCAGAATTTAGTCCTCAAGTGATAAATGAAGGTAAGGCCATGGTTTCAGTGGCATTAGAAAAAGGCTGGAAGGCTTGGCTGAGGCTTCCTGACCTCCTTAGCTCTCATCCCTGCTCCCAATGCAGGGATGGCAGTGCTGGGGGTGAGGTCAGGCCATGGTGTCTCTGCCCTGGCACAGCTGGGTTGGACCTGGGCTGGAACTGGGTCACTCTAAAACGAGCCCTGTCCTTCTGCTTGGCTTTCAAACAGCACAACTCCGGGGGAATTTTTAATGGAATTTGTTTGCAGTGATGTGATCAATGCAGCCCCTGACTGTGCTGGTTCACAGCCCCTGGGAGTGGGAATCAACTCTGTGACTGGATTAACAGAGGGACCCCCTGGGTGCTGTCCCAGGGCTGTGGGGGCAGGTGGGCTCAGGGCCCAGCCTGTGCCTGCTCTGCAAGCTGGGACATGTTTCTGTGGGGACACTTGGGCATGGCCTGAGTCCACCCCTCCCTCCTGGCCATGCTGACACACCCCTTTAGTGCACACAGGGGGATTGGCAGTGTGAGTGAGGGGGGCACAGACATACCCCTGACCTCTGCAGCCCTTGCGGGGTTGGGCTCTGCCCCTCACCACGGGATCCTTGGTAGTTTCTGGAGTGTGAAGGAGCAAGGAAAGGAGAAAGGCAAGGATAAACGGGAGTCCAGCTCTGCTGGCCAGTGTGTTTCCCTAGGGCTGGAAGGGGATGAGGGTCCATCCTGCCAGTGGAGGTGAAGGAGCAGGGTCATGGCCATGGGTAGGATGGAGGTGAAGGAGGTGATGTCATGTGCTCCCCGTGACATCACATCATCCATGTGACATCACAGCTCCCCTGTGACATCACACCTTCCCTGTGACCTCACAGCTCCCCTGTGACAACACATCCTTCATGTGACATCACATCTCTTCTGTGATATATCATCCCTGTGACGTCACATCCTCCCTGTGACATCACAGCTCCCATATGACGTCACATCCATCGTATGACATCACATCTCTCCTGTGATATCATCCCTGTGACATCACGTCCTCCACTCTGACATCACAACTCCCCTGTGACATCACAGGTCCCCGTGACATCACATCATTCCTGTGACATCACATCTCCCCCATGATGTCACAACCATCACATGACATCATATCATCCCTGTGACATCACAGCTCCCATGTGACATCACATCCTTCATGTGACATGACAGCTCCCTATGATGTCACAACCATCATATGATGTCACATCTCTTCTGTGATATCATATAATCCCTGTCACATCACATCCTCTACTCTGACATCACATCTTCCCCGTGACATCACATTCTCCTCTGTGACATCACACCTACCCCTTGACGTCACCTCCCCCTCTGACATCACTGACCCCCCAGAACACCTTCGTGGCCCTGGACCTCTGGGGGGCGGGGCTGTGCTGTGACATCACATCCTCCCCTGTGACATCACATCCTCCCTGTGACATCACATCTCCCTGTGATGTCAGATCTCCCCCATGACATCACATCCATCATATGACATCACATCTCTCCTGTGTGATATCAAATCTCTATAACATCACACCTACCCTGTGACATCACATCCTCCTCTGTGACATCACAGCTCCCCTGTGACATCACATCCTTCCTGTGATGTCACATCTCCCTTATGATGTCACATCCTTACAGTGACAACATATCATCCCTGTGACATCACATCCTTCATATGATGTCACATCTCCCCATATGACGTCACATCCATCATATGACATCACACCTCTCCTGTGATATCATATCATCCCTGTGCCATCATGTGCTCCCCTGGGGCATCACAGCTGCCCTATGACATCGCATCTCCCCATGACATCACACCTGCCATATGACATCACATCCTTCCTGTTACATCCCATTTCCCCTATGATGTCACAACTATCATATGACATCACATCATCCTCTGTGACATCACATCTCCCCTATGACACCACATCCTCCCTGTGACATCACAGCTCCCCTGTGACATCACGTCCTTCCTGTGACATCGCATCTCCCCTATGATGTCACATCCATCATATGACATCACATCTCTCCTGTGATATCATATCAGCCCTGTGACATTACATCCTCCCCATGACATCACATCTCCCCTATGACACCACATCCTCCCTGTGACATCACAGCTCCCCTATGACATCACACCTTTCCTGTGACATCACATCCTCCCCATGACATCACAGCTCCCCGGTGATATCACATCCTCCCTGTGACATCACACTTCCTCTGTGACATCACACCTCCTCTGTGACATCACACCTGCCCTGTGACATCACATCTCTGCTATGATGTCACATCCATCATATGACATCACATCTCTCCTGTGATATCATATCAACCCTGTGAGGTCATGTCCTCCCAGTGACTTCACATCTCCCCTATGACATCACATCCTCCCTATGACATCACATCCTCCCTGTGACATCACAGCTCCCCTATGACATCACATCCTCCCTGTGACATCACAGCTCCCCATATGACATCACATCCTCATCTGTGACATCACATCCTTCCTGTGACATCACATCTCCCCTATGATGTCACATCCATCATGTGACATCACACTTTTCCTGTAATATCATGGGTAGGATGGAGGTGAAGGAGCAGGGTTATGGCCATGGGTAGGATGGATGGAGGGGAAGGAGCAGGGTTATGGCCATGGGTTAGACGGGGCAGAGCCAGGGTCAGACCTGCACAGCACCACAGCAGGGTCAGGCTGGGAGGGACCACGGTGGGTCACCTGGTCCCACCTCATCCCGGAGCACATGGCACAGGGTTGTGTCTGGAGGGTTCTGGAATATCTCCAGTCAGGGACACTCCACAGCCTCGCTGGGCAGCCTGCTCAGTGCTCCTCACTGCAAAGGGAAGGAAGTTCTTCCTGATAGTCAAGTGGAACTTCCAGGCATCGGTTTCTGCCCGTGGCCTCGTGTCCAAGTGGTTGGCACCATGGAGCAGAGCCTTCTTGTCACCCCTCCTTTACATTTTTATACCTATTGTTATTTATATTAAATATATATATATTATATTTACCTGTATATATATAAATATGTAAATATACATTTATTATGTACATAGGCATCATATTTAAATATATATTTTCTATCTTTATTGTGTATATACACATAAATATATAAAATATATATTTACATATTATGTATATACAAATATATGAATATGTATTTTCTGTTTGTGTGTGTATATGCACATAAATACATAAAATATATCTTTATCTATTATGTATATACACATCGTATATAAATATACATTTTCTGTGCTTATGTGCATATATACACATAAATATATAAATTCTATTTATATATTATGTATATACACTATACTTGTATATGGTATTTTTTTAGATATATTTATATCATCCTATATTATATTTATATTTAATATTTATATTAATATTCTTCTATTTAATATTTATATTATTTTAGAACCCTTCTGCTTAAGTTATATTTCTTTTTTTACTATTTATTTTATTTTATCATTCATTATTATTTATGATTTTTTTAAATTTTTTTTTTAGACCTTTCCCTTTGTTTTATAATTTCTGTGTTTGAACCCTCGCCCAGCCGTAGCCGGGTGGCTGCCTCAGTCGAATCCTGCCTCCCCGCCCATCCTCTCGCCTCTCTGCGCGGGCCGGGGGCAGCGGAGGAGGGAGCGGGTGGTGCAGGCGGAGCATGGGAGCGAGGGGAGAGGGAGGGAGCGGAGGGAGGGAGGAAGGGAAGGGCGATGAGGAAGGAGGCACTGCGGGTAGGCGTAAGCAGGAGGGGGAGCGGGCCTTCATATGAGTTTAATGTGTAGACGTCTGGAACCCAGAGGGGATAATAGCCGCAGCAATTCGTGGTGCGCAGCGCGGGGCGTCTAATGATTCTATCAGTGGTGAGTTGACGGGAAACAGGGGCATTGTGAGGGGCATAAATCTATCATTCGAGAGAGCACTTGAGATTATAATAATATAGGAAACTAGGAGGCAAGCGGGCTGCGGGAGGGGCTTGCCAGGAAAGCCGCAAGCTGCGAGCGCATCCCCCGAGCCGAACGGAGCCCGGCGGGACCGGACCCGCTCCCGGAGCCGGGCGGGGACCCGAGCGGGGCAGGTAAGGCACCCCGACCCCCTGAGCAGGATTTTTAGGCACCTGCGCCCACTTGTTGCTTAGTAACTCGCCAGGTATTTAGTGTGGGAATCAGTGGCTCGGGCTGGGGTGAGGGGGGTCCTCTCTGGCCGTGCAGCAGGGAAGAGGCGCTCGGCACACGCTTTAGAGGAGGGATTAGGGGAAAATTCCTCACTGTGGGGAGGCACTGGGAAGCTGTCGATACCTGTCCCTGGTTCAAGGCCAGGTTGGACAGGGCTTGGAGCCACCTGCTCTGGTGGAAGGTGTCCCTGCCCATGGAACAAGAGGGACTTCGAGGTCCCTTTCCAAACCATTCTGGAATTCTGTGAGACTTCAGACCCCCCGGTTGGTGCCGGGCTGTGCAGGGGTGCCCTGCTCAGGACTGATCCCACGCAGGGGGGATGCAGGGATGATGCCATCGGGGTGCTCAGATGCCTCCTGCTGTGGAGGGGCAGCCTGGGATCGTGTTTGTAGCCAGAGAAAACATCCCTGATGTCCCCGATTCCCAACAACTCTCTCATCTGACGCCCTGGCTGCGGGTTGTGACCTGTGTTCTTGCTGGGAGAGAAGATCCTGGGGGATCTGTGCCCTTGGGCAGGTTCCCTGGCTCAGTGGTTGGCTTCTCTTGCCAACCAGAGACCGATTAAATGAACATACTTCCTCCTCTCCCCCTCCTTGCTGATTGTTTTACTTCTGTTTCCCTTTAACCTCTGACTCGAGGTCTCTATTGCACCTTGCTGTGCACCAGGTCCATAGTTGTAAACTGTTTTATTGCATTTACTCCAGGGTCATGGGTGTGTAGGGAACCAGAGCTGTTAAAGGGAGCCTCTTCTGTGTCCAGGGGGAATTGTGTGAGGATTCCCACCCAAATCCCAGGGGAGAAGGAATTCCAGCGTGCAGCCCCCTGCAGTCAAGGGACCTGCATGGTCCTGGGGCTGCAGGGCTGAAGATCACTGCTTCCCTCTGGGATTTATACCTCCCTCCCAAAGAGGCAGCTGACAGATGGGAATGTCTAGAATTTAAATTTCAATAGATTTTTGCATATCACTTTATCTTTTTGTCTTGCCTCCCTCCCCAACTGGACATAGAATGCATTCCTAAGCATTAATATTATTGATGCTGTTGTGCAGGAGAAAGGGGCTTCCTATTTAAAACTGCCAGCCCTTTGTTTGCTGGAGCCCTGGGGCAGGGGATGCACACTCTGGAAAAGAAAATTCCCAGGGAGAGCTGTTACTGTGATCACAGGAGATGCTTTGCAAGTAGCCATGGCTCGTCTGTTCATATTTGTTCAGAAAACCTCCTAAAAGCCATAGTCCATTTTAAGAACTAAATGCCCTGCAGGATCTGATTATTTGTGACAGAGAAGACAGGAGGCCTTCCCTTCCCTTTCCACTCTTCCCTGACCTCCTTTGTTCTGGGCACCACACAGGCATGATAAAAGAGGCTCATTTGAAATCAAAGCTCTGCACTGGAAGAGAAAGGAAAAGAATATAAAGCAGGCAAAACAATACATTATCTGCATTCCTAAGTCTTAAAAAGCAGACTTAATTCACCTCAAATCCCCAAACTATTGGGCCCAATTTTCACTTTCAGTGAAGTTTTTTACACTTCTTTAGCTGTGTGAGGAGGATGGATTTTCATCCTCTTTTAGCTGTTGTTTCCTGCCAGTGCTGTGTAAGGTGACTGTAATGTGAATGAAACTCCTGGCTGTGGTGTGTTGCCAGTCCAGGTGAGTGGCAATTTTCCAAAGGCAGAATAATCTCAGGGGTTAAGAGCTAAAGTATGAATAGGTTTGAGTTGTAAACAGGAAAAGAACCAATCTGGGAAGGGCAGGTCAGCGTGATTTGGAAGTTGCTGCTCTGGGCTGTGAACAGTTGCCCTCGGGCTGGTGGAAGGGGTGAGGGGCAGCTTTGGGAAGGGATTGGGAGAGCAGAAAGGGCTGGGATATTCCTTGTCCTGCTGGGAACACCACATACCTCAGGAAAGTCTGCACCAGGACTGAGGTAACAGCCCAGGAAAGGGAGGTTGTGTGCTTTGACTGCTCCTCCTGCTTTCCACATGGATTGCTCCTGCCCCTTCCTGATGGAATCAAACATTGGTTCCTTCCCAGTGTCTTCCAAGGCCTTGCATAAGAGCAAACACCCTGTCCGGGATCCTCGTTGTTTCAGCTTGTGTTGTTTGTTGATTCCTGTTTGTTGATTCCTGTCGGATCCATTCCCATCCCTCTCCTCCTCCCCCTGCCCAGGCTGGAGCGTGGCTGCTGCTCCTCTTCTCCCGCTTCCCGATCCCACCCCGGGCTTGGTTTTGGGTGGTGGAGGGACTTGGGAAGGCTTTGGGCTGTGTGTGTGTCCAGAGCACTCACTGTGACTCAGGGTCAGCCTGGGGCACTTCCAGGGGTTTGGGAGATCTCCAGTTAGCAGCAGGAGTGGGAATGGTGTGGGTGCTGCAGCTCCCCCTCAGCCCTTGGGAAGCCCTTTCCTCAGGGAAGGAGCTCATGGAGCACACGGTGGGAGGGCAAAGGCAGTTTGCCTTCAGATCAGTGTGACTTTGGGGACAGGCAGTTCTTGACTTCTCCGAGGCTGTGCTTGCTGGAGATGGGATGATAATATTTTGGTTTAGATTGTATTAGAGGGAGGTTGAGGTGAGGTGAGCCACTGAGGAATTCCAGCTGTAGCAAGAGCCAACAGCTCCAGTCATCACCAACAGGGAATGTGGGACATTGTCATCCCCGATGAGCTGGAGAAACTTCTGACAGAGATGAACCTGCTGTGGTGTCACATAATGGCTTAGGTGGCATCTTGGCTCTCGAGTGTTCTGTCTCCCTGATTTTCAAGTATCTGGAGGTTTATCCAGTGCAGTGACCTGGTTGTTGATGTTGATTCTTACCTGGTTGTCTTTAATGCTACTGCTTGAGGTTCCATAAATTTGCTAACCAGATGGGCCACATCAGAACAGCCTCTGGGGTTGTTCTGAAATAGGATTTCTTCTCAAATTATGTAGGTTGTGTAAGTATCAGAGGTACATCCAAGTTGCAGCATCACGTTCTCTTTTCTGTTAATTTAGTGTTGCACAAAGGCACATTTTGATGTCAGGTCTCTCATTTCTGGGTGTGGTGTGAGGTCAAACAGTCCTGGTATCTCAAAGTGAACGTGGGTGGAAGGCTGACACCATCTCCCTGATGGGCAGATCTCATGTTTAGTTCTGCCCGTGATAGCACCTGAGTCAGAACATCATTTTTTAAGAGGATCCTTAATCTCCAAGGTAGGCGAGATAAGCAAAAGGACTGCATTAAACTCTGCTGGAACACAGGGATTTAGCAAAATGAGGTAAGAATGAAAGAGAAAAAAGGTATTTCAAGTGTCTCTTGATATTTTTCTCCCAGCTTGTTTCCCTTGCTCCCCTTGTCTCCCAGTCCCACTGCTGGCCCTGTGACCTCTTTGGGTCACCTGAGCTGCTGCCCCTTGTGTGCTGGCTGCCCTCATCTCTGTTGGGTTGTTTCCAATCCCCCTGGTTTTCCAGTTTTGGCCTCTGATAACTGTTTCCTTTACACTGCAGCCCCATCCATTTTTATTCCCAGTGGCACCCTGAGGCTCAGGAGTTCTCTGACCCAGCCTGTCCCTGCTGCACCATCGCTGACACTCTGTTAGTCAGCACTGCTTGATTTTCCCAAATACAATTCAAACTTATTAATAGAATTAATAGACTGACCTTGTCAGCCCTTGTACCTTTGGAACCTCCCTCCTGTCTCAGCCCTCAGCTACATAAATAACTGATCTATACCTCCTAACCACGTAGCACTTCCCTTGGGGTAGGTGTGCTGGCCTTCAGGGATGAATTCAGAGGAGGGATGAATTCAGAGATGTCCTGGGCTCTGTTTGTTCAGGAGGTCAGATTGTATTATCTTAGTGCTCCCTTATGGCCTTAGAGTCTGTGAAAAGATTAGTCATGCCTTTAAACTGGAAAGTAAAACAGATGTCTTGGTATCAAACATAGGTGATATGCTTTTGCATCTGGCTCAACTGGTGGGTATCGTTCTTATTCCATTTTAAACACTCAAGAAATTTGGCGTAAGAAGATGGAAAGAGGTTTTGCTGTTGTAAATAGTTCCTGGTTATTAAATGTAGTTTCTCATTGCCATGAAGAAACTTCTCCAGGCAGTTCAAGCTGTGGATCATCCTCGTGCATGTCACTGCAGATGGGTGATTTTGGCTAAATGAGAGCTGTCAATGTGCTTCTGAATTTGCAGTCTCCTGTCTCTGGAGGAGGAGTGATTAGACCCAAGTGCAGCAGAAGCTGAAGGTGTTGTATAATCTGGGCATGCAGGAGCAGGGAGGGAGTTTCCAGGCTGGTGGATCTCTGCTGCCAGATGTTCCTACGCTGACCAAAAGGAGCCAACGCTCCAACCTGAGCCAAGGGCTGATGTTGGAAAGGACAAGGAAGAGCTGGAGTTGTGCTGAGATGGCTGCAGACACTGCCCCAAGGGAGCCTGGGCAGATGCAACACAAAATGCAGCTTTCTTAGCACCAGGCTTTGTAAAGAAACACAACCAGCACTTACCAATGACCTTCTTTGCTCTCCATGTGCATGGGCCTCTCGTGGTAGCTGGAAGTGTGTTCTTTTTCTTGGCTGCTTCTCATCATCACAGTTCATTTGAATGGTTTTTATCAAGGGAAGCTGAAATTAGTCATTTTTACCATCTTCCATGACTTCTAACACAGAGCCCAGCCTAAACTGATGGCAGCCTGGCACAGGCTAAATGCTGCAGCATCAGAAAACACACCAGCATTTTGATTTTATTTTTCTCTTCTTTACAGCAAATCAGTCAGTACACATTCATGAAGGTTATTGGAGATAGAGGGTTATTTTTGAACTCTCATACCTATGGAATTCTAAAATTTCTCTTGGAAATCTTTATGCCCAGTGTAGAGATTATTGAGATTATTGATGTCTTGGTTGGTCCTTCCTCAAACCCAGCATCCTGCTCAAGGACTCCAGGCTAGTGCTTGGTGGTGCATGGTTCCACATTCTGGTTGGGGTTTTTAGGGCTGTATAAATTAGCTTCCAAAATAGAATGTGCTGTGGCAGGAGGAAAGGAGGAAAATGTCTTGTTGCTAAGGAACATGACAGAGAACTGGGAGATGTGACTCAGTTCTTGGCTTGGTATCATTTCTCCTCGGTGAGATGTGGGTCTGCAGAATGTGTTTTTCCAAGCGAGGGGATGGATATTAAATGTATTTACTGATGTTTTGGGGAGGGTCAGGATAACTGATGCTGTGTGGAGACCCAGCTGAACTCACTGCTCACGCCATTAAATGTGCCCTTGAGTGTGTGCAGAATATATGGCAAAACCAAGCCCAGCTTCTCATCTCCTGATTCTGCTCTTTCTCCAAAGGAGTCTGTTGCTGCTCTTTCTCTCCCTCTCCCTGCAGCAGTTTAATTTTAGAGGAGAATGGCTCTGGAGGGGCTCAGAGCCTGGAAACATTTTGGCATGACTTGCTGTAAATCTCTCTTCAGAGAGGATGGATTTCACTTTTGGTCTGTGATCCCTTTCTTTCCAGCATTCCCACACCTCTTTCCATCTTTGATATTGGGGCTGGTTGATGCCGTTTGTTTGTGTGTCTGGAGCTCTGCAGCCACACGTGGTGCTGCCCCTGAGCTCCGCGGGGGCCAGCTGGGTGCTGTGACCTGTGAAATCACTGGGAGCCACAGGAACAGCAGCCTGCCATGTGCTGGGAATGTGGGTCAGCAAACAGCCTCCAAGATTGTTCTCATGGAGTCAAAGTTTACCAGCCCTGCTTCAGAAAATGTGATGCTGTGACCCTGGGAAGGGGATTTTGTCGAGGCAGGAGTGCAAACCCAAAATAACAGTGCTGGCAGGTGCTCTTGGTTTGTGGAGCAGGGGTTTGTTTTCCCTTAAAAAAGGCTGAAAAGGCTGGAGGGGACAGGCAGAGGGTTTGGGAATCAGGCAGAGGGCTTGCCAGGATGTCCTGGAGGAAGCTGCTGTCATCCTGGGTGGGGCTTAGAGCAACCTGCTCTAGTGGAAGGTGTCTCTGCCCATGGTGTTGAGTTTTAAGGTCCCTTCCAACCCAAACCATTCTGGGATTCTGTGATCCTATTCAAAATCTGGATGTCCCCTGGTCTTTGGGAAGAGCAGGGTGAGTCAGGTGGGAGATGCTGTTCCATCCTGCAGGATTGACTGTATTTTGTTCTTGGAGCCTTTGCCTGATGGGGTTTTTCTTGCTGAAAATGGAAAGAAAACACCTCTACAAAACAGATTTGAGGGCGCAGTAAGGCTGAGTTTATTGAAAAGTTTCTCCTCGATTGGTCTCCATGATCAAAAACCAAGCAGTCGGCAGCCACTGCTCTTTTTCATCCTACCTTTCCTTCTGTTGCCAACACTTTGGGCAATGGTAACTAAATATTGTAATTGTAATTCAGTATTACATTCTGGAAGTGGTCTGGAAGGGTTTTATGGGCAGACATGATAGTGCTGCAGTTTGGGCTGAGGCACGAGGGGTTGTTGGGCTGTGCTCTGCTCTTAGGGCTGTGAATCCCAAGGAACTGTTCCCCTGAGGAATCCACAGGGGCACGGGAGGCACCAGGAGCTCGGGGAGCAGGTCTGTTCCTGGGCTGTCTCCTCCACCCCCTCACCTGGGCTGCTCCAGCTCTGCCCTAAGAGCATCAGGGGCCACAGATTATTCCTAATCCGGGTCATGGCGGTGGCTCAGCTCCCAGAGCAGCCTCAGGGACAGGTGTGGGGACACACAGCAGTGCCACCCTGGGCTCTGAGCTTGCAGGAAGGCACTGCAGTCCTCAGCAGGAGGATCCCTGTGGGTTCCTGAATAAGTAAGGAGGGCATGTTGTGCTGAACCAGAGCATGGAGCTGCCTGAGGAGCTGGTGGCTGACAGGTCTGTGCTGTAAACAGAGGAAATGCTGCAGGGCCTGAGGGTGAGGGAGCCCTGCTTTTAATGAGGTAATTGTTATTTAATAGTTTTTATCCATGTCAGGAGAATTTTGGACCTCGCTTACACTGCCAAAGCTGGTGGTAAAGCATCAACAGCACGGCTGGGTCGATAAATGTCCCTCAGGGAGGCACCGTGGCACCTTCCCAAACCACAACAAACTACCTGGCAGGAGTTTCCCTTCTCCTTCCCTGCCTTCCCACCTTTTGTGGGCTTTGGCCAGCACAGTTATGTCAGCTGAGGGAGGAGATATTTTTCTTGCTCCTAATTGACCCATTTGTGCCAGCAAAGCTCCAGTAAGGTCCCCAGCCTCAGGTGGAGTTTTGCATTTGGGTTTTGCTTGGGGTTTTTTAGCAGCCAGGTTATACTAGATGGAGAATTTGTCTTTGCTTGTTCAGGCTAGGATATTGAGACAGACCTGCCTTTCTGAGGAAAAGCAGCCCCTGCTCCTTCTAGGAAAGTCTCCATTTCTTGGTAAACAATGTGTTTTATAGTGGTTAAATCTGAGGTGGAAAGTAATAGGAATAAATGCGATATTGGTGCAGTTTGGCTTGGCTGTCAGTTGGTAACTCAGCAGCATCTCTGGGGAGAGCAACCATTTAAAATTCTCTCTTAGTAGTGCTGGTTTCTGAATTTCTGTCACACTTGTCAGCCTGAACACCTCGTGTGGAGACCCAAGCTGGGAGTGGAGCAGATGGATCACATCCCTGCTTTACTACTGGGACAATAAAGGTGGAAAGGGCTGACTGTTTTATCCACATCTGCTTAGTTTGTAACACTGGTAGATTTGTTCCTGGTCCAAAGCCGATGCCTTGATTCCCTAATTTCCCTGCAGTCACCAGTTCTGGGTGCAGGACAAGTGTTTGTGGTGCAGCAGGAGAGCACTGCTGGCACTTGTGGGGCAGCAAATGCTGGGGACCAATGTTTTGGAGCAGAAAACATGGATTCTGCAGGAGTCCTGGTAGCCCTTGGCATTGGTGCTTATCTAGAAGCTGGGACTGCTCTTATAAAGCAGCTTCATCTGTTCATCAGCTCCATCTAAACCAAAATGAATTAATGAATTCATGAATTACTCTCTCAGGATCCATCATGGTTGGAGGGTCAGTGATGCCAGAGGGCTGGGAAGCAGCATGGAGAGGATCTCACCTTTCCCTGCAGGAGGGGGCAGCTCATGAGCAGATCCTTCTCACACACCTACCTGCTCTTTGTTCTTTTAATCACCTGTCAGCACAGACAGGACTGCTCGGATTTTCTTGCTGTTCTCTTGTTCTTCCCCACCCAGGAGCAGCCTCACGGCTCTCAGTGAATCATTCCTGTGTGGGTCTAGCACTCTGAGCCTGGGGTAGGCTGAGAAAGTCTCCTCCTGAGCAGGCAGTGACTTGGGGGCGAGGGAATGTGTGACCAAGGAACCATTCAGACCTTCCAAGGGGCTGTGGAGAAGGGAATTTCTGGGGACCAAACCTGCCCTGACAATCTTGGGCTGCTGCACCAGTTCACTAGGGGAGGGAGTTTGTAGGAGTGTGATTAATGGTGCAGAAAACAAGACAATTATTTTAACCTGCACTGAGTGGCTTAAAGGCAGAGCAGATTTATTGTGTTTTAAAAACTCAGGTCACTTTTCTGGTCATGAAGTCAAGCATCAGTTCCAAGCCAAGTCGTACATCTCTGGATCATGCAGGTGCATCCATTGCACCTTTTCCTGGTTTTAGAGCCTGAGGTGACACCCAGAAGTCACTTGGTGATCTGGTCACCAGCATTAGTAGTAGAATTTCTGCAGGACTGGAATTAGATGCATTTTTCTCCATTTAAAATCCATTCTCTGATGGGCTCATTTTTCATTAAGTCAAGCAAGGCACTTCATGAAGAACTGTATGTGGAGTGTGTCAAATGATTCAAACGAACACGCAGATGTTAATATTTGCTTTATTGGTGTCAGTAAATGCTTTATTTGTCTGTTTGCCTGTTATAAAAGCATCTGTCTCAGGTCTCTCACCTCCAGCAGTGTTGTCCAGCAGCCTGAGGGTACTAACTTTTGGAATTCCACACAAGTCAGGATGAGACTGTCTCCATTTATCCTTGAGCTGGGCTGATAGGAGATGATAAATGAGCCCTCACTTTCCTGTGATGATGGATACAACCAAACCCCATCCTAACTTTGTTTGGCATGTCAGCACAATCTGTTCCTTTATTGTGTGTAATTAAAAAACCCCATCAAACTGCAAACACTCCTTTAATTAAAGCCCCCACAGCCACAGTTTGTCATGCTCAGTGCTCTGTGTTTGTTAAATGATCTGGGTTTGATTGCTGAGGATGCACAGTGGGGTTGGGGGGAGTTTTTAGGGTTTCAGGTGTTGGGATGGTGCTGAGGATCAGGGTGGTGTCACATTGCTAAAGGGGACTTTGTGCAGAGGGAGAAGTTTGCTCTACTCACATATGTGAGTGGAATCATGTTTATTTATTTATATATAAATATATATAAATAGAGAGACTGCATCAATACCTGGTAAAATAGAAGGGAAAATACTGAGCTGTGTAAAGGCATTAAACCATCATGAAGTGGTATAACTGTGTTCTTGGGACAAGGTTTTTCCTGTTGCCTGGTTGAAGAACCCCCTGCGTGAGGGTGTTTCTCTAGCCATCTCTGTTTCTCTGTTGTGCTGAGTCCCAGTTCCAGAGCTACTCCCTGGATTTCTCCCTGTGACCAGTGGTGACCCTGAAGGGATGGGCCTTTGTCCCCAGGGGTCATCCCTGCTTTGGCACAGCATTACTCTGCTGACTTTTGGTCACAGTGTTTGTGGGTTTAGTGCAGGTGGAATATGTGGCTGGTTGTCTTTCCTCCCTGGGATGTGAGGGAGGAGCAGGGCAGAGCCATTGCTGGTGCTGCAGGAGCCTTCACAACTTCCTGGGCTGTAAAGGCTCCCTCACAAAGCTCAGCCCTTTATGCCCAGCGACTTGTTCTCTTCAATAGAGCTCTTCTGTTGAAGTTAAACTGCTTTTAAATCATGTACACAATGGCACTTTTGTCGGGGAGGCCTCTCCCTTTCACCCAGGGCCTCAGGAAGAGGGGTTGACATTCCAGGGCATTGTTCTGCTCCCATTCAACCTGGGCCCAGCCTCTGCTCCCGAGGTTGGCTGTGTCACCCACTTCTGCCCTGCCTGACTCTCCTTGTCCTTCCACTGGGAATTAAGCTCTCCGGAGCAGGGCTGGATGGTTTTGGCAGAGGGACAGGTTTCCCCAGCAGGAGGTTTGGAGGGAGGGTCCTGGGCCACATCCTCCTCTCTTTGTAGGTTCTTGTGTTTGTTCTGGAAGGGGATAAACTTCATCTCTTCCATCAGCTACCTTAGTTATCTGTTAAATAAAACAAAGGCAGTAATGGGCTGCCCAGAGAGGTGGTGGAGTCCTCATCCCTGGAGGTGGCCAGGGAATGACTGGACATTGCACTCAGTGCTCTGGGCTGGGAGACAAGGTGGTGTTTGGGCAAAGGTTGGACTCTGGAGATCTTTTCCAATCTCAGTGACTCTGTGGTTCTGTGTTTTTATTTTGTGATGGCTTGAGCATACTGAGGGAGTTAAACAGCCTGGGATGGCCCAGCTGCAGGAGGTTCAGTGAAAGCAGGGGTGTGCTTGCAGGGCAGATACAGCAATGAGAGAGCTACAAACACCCTCAGAGACTGTTAGTCATCCATTTGTTCCAGAGGTGCCTTTCACTACTAGAATGAGAGCCAGTAACAAAGCATTTATTCCTGAGTGTAGATTACAGACTGTGTTTGCACTGGAGATGACTAGCTTTTCTAGTTTAGCCTTGTTCCTTTTCCAGAGATGAGAATTCCAGCTCCCAGGTGCTGCCCACCGTCCAAAACAGCTCCCACCTGAAGCTGCTCTGCAGATAAATATGTCTTTGTGTTAAATTCCTCCCTTACAGCTCCTGTTAATTCTGCACTAGCCAAGGATAACAACACAAGCCAGGTCTCTGTTTAGTATTGAACCTCGGAAAAGCTGTTCCTGTAAATAATTGTTATCAGTATTACTACATTTCTTACGTGCTCTGTAGAACAAGTTCTGCCCAAGGCAGCCAGATCTGAACTGAAGTGGTTGTTTTGTTTTGTTGTGCAGTGTCCAAAAAGCACGGGAAGCTCATCACCTTCCTCCGGACATTCATGAAGTCGCGCCCAACGAAACAGAAACTGAAACAGAGGGGGATCCTCAAGGAAAGGGTGTTTGGCTGTGACCTGGGAGAGCATCTGCTCAACTCTGGCCACGATGGTAAGAAACACTCTGCTCCTGAGCTCTTCCTCCTGTGGGAATCTCATCTCGGGGTGGTTGGAACCACAGAGGGCTGAGGGTGGGTAACGAAAGTCGAGGGGGAAAGAAAAGCTGAGGGGAATGAGGAGCAATGTTGTGGTTTGATGTGGGAAGCGTCGTGGTTCAGTGTGGGAGCACTGCAGATGCCTGGAACTGCTGAAGATGAGTTTTCAACCTCTTGAAGTCTTCAAATAATTCTTTTTTCAGGAAAATAAGTTTTATTTATACATAGGTGTCAGTGATTAATTAACAGGTGTGTTAAATCTCTGTATTTCTCTAACTTGTTACCTTTGTATGATTCCAGCACAATTCACAGTGTAAATCCTTCTTCTGCCTTTTCCCTTGATTTCACAGAATTTACAGGAATTAACTGGGTGTTATTTTTCATCCCAGCTTACTTTTCTCTCTGTTGTGGCGAGATTTCTGGATCCCTTCTCAGTCACTTTCCCTTCCCAATCACCTCTTTAGGGAGACAGAGGAGAAGAGCTCTCCATTCCAAGAAAACTCTTCCTGGGATGAGCTTGGGTTTCATGTGCTTTTTCCTCCCCTCCCCCTGGGCCGTGCCCAGTCCAGGCTGTGCAGGGGAAGTACCTGGAGGTGCCGAGGAGCAAACAGAGCACTTGGATGCTGTCACAGAGACTTGGATGTTGTCACAGGTCACCAGCCAGGCTCGTTCCATTGACAGCCACGCTGAGGGGTGTTTAGCAAAGCAGGATGGAGCAGCCATGGGCTTACCCGGGAGTTAAAGGCATCAGGAAATCAGGGATGGAAGTAGCATCACTGTCTGGCTGTGTCAGTTTGGTCTGTTTGCTGGTTCTGCTCCTTGCAGAGGGTTTGCAGCAGTTCTTGTGCCCGAGTTGTTCATCCGATGTCTCCCAGCTTTTTTGTGCAGGCTGAGGGAGAAGTGATGGAACATTTGGGGCAGGAAGGGAGATTCTATTGTTACTTCAGACTCCTGGTTCATCCAGTGCCTTTTGGAAAAGGGCTGGCAAAGGGCAGGGAGCTATTTCATGCACTTTTTCCCTGGGATTCGGTTGGTAACAGCAGTGTGCCCTCCCTCCCGTGACACAGAGTGTTTTACTACCAGTTAGTGAATAATATGAGCTTGTTCTTATGGAATCAGGGCTGTGGGAAGGCTCTTTGCCCTGTTAATTGGAACCAGTAGGAATCTTTACTGCTGGGGCTTGGAAAGCATCAGAGAGCCAGAACCTGGCTGGTTTGGAGACAGGAACAGACAGTAACTCCTGGAAGAGCTGCAGCAGGAGTTGGGAATTCACACCATGGTAACTATGGAGTTGGGTTTGTGTTCATGCTGTGGGAGCAGCCTTGGAGGGCAGGAGCCATGCCAGCAGTGAGCTCATTAGTGGGAGAAGGAACGTTCCCTTTATCCCCAGCCCTCTCCGTTTTTCGTTAGGCACAGGTCAGCCATGGCTGAAGCTTTGCCCTGCCCTCTCTTCCTCTGCCTTTAAGGGTACGTGTTTTATTTAGCATTAGAAGACACATCTTGAGCTGAACTGCACTGTTCTACCCAGTGTTTGACAGTCTCTGGGAGCTCTGTCCTTGTCCTGGTCACTGCCCACCATCACTCTGCCTGAGCTGTGCTAATGAGGGCCCTGCAGCTCAGAAGTCACCAGTTGCTTTCCCTCTTGATTTAATAACTCTTTCCTAACTCCCTGGAGTGCAGCAGATCCAATTTGAGTGTTGCTAACAGGGGCATGGCTCCGTTTCCCACAGCAGGATTGTTGTTTTCTGGGTGATTCAGCTCCTGACCTGTATTCCAAGTGACGTAATCCCGGGATGGGTTTTGTGGAGATGTTTCTGGGGCCCTGTGAACTGAGCTCTGTGCATGCACAGCATTTTAAGATCCCCTCCTTCTGTAGCATTAATGTGGCTCAGTCCTGGAGCCAGAGGCAATCCTGACCTGCTGAAAGATGTCGGGGAGACCCTGAGGTGAATTAGAGCATAACCAGCACAAAGAATTTTCTGGGAGCACAGAGAACACTGTGGCTGAAGTCTGTGTGTGGTACCTGCTGGTGATGCTTTGGGATCACAATCTAAGTTCAGAAGAACAAAAAGAACCCAATGTATTCATTGCTTTGTTTAAGTGAATTCTAGTTTTGGTAGGTCAGTGTCCAATACCCAGAAATATTTAGCAGGACTGAAGGAGCAAATGACACCATGCCCAGAGACTGGACCGAGTGACGTGCTGACATTGAACCAAACTGGAGTTATGTTAAGAATTTTATTAATTATCAGCTTTAGGAAGCTGACAAAGCCTAAATTCTCAAAAACGTGCTGTAAAACATGAGTTTTGCAGTCATGAATATTTGAAACTTTGCTTGTCTTTCAGGTGGGAATTGGTGAGTGAGAAGCGGAACGAGAGAATAAAAGGGATGAGGACAAAACCTGCAATAGGTGTAACATTTTTTTAATAAAGCCTCTGCTGAGGCAGCTGGCTCAGAGTGCTTAGGCAGGAGAGGAGTGTGTTTGCTCTGTGCCCAGAGGGGGACTGACAAACACAGAGATGTTTTACCTCCTGCAGTACCTTGTCTTTCTGTGGGCTCAGCAAGTCCCTGCTCGTTCTGCAGCCGTCCAGCCTTGCTGGGAGGGAGAATAACTTGCCATGAGCTGCACAGGAGGAAAGTGATGCAGAACTGTGACCTGGTTTGATGGTATAGAGCAGGATCCCATCCTGCAAAGCTCCACCTTCAGCACACGCCGAGCTCTGACCTAGCAAAGCCTTTGCTGTGGTTTACCTGAGGTTTTGGAATGTGGCTTCCCTGAGTTTTTGGGGTGAAGCCAATGCTGTCCCTGCTGGCAGGTGCCTCTCAGGCTGGCAGGACAGAGCATGCAGCTTCTGAACTTTGGGACAGGATGGTCTGTGCCCAGAGATTGTCCTCGGGGAGGGTGTCTGGGTGAGGTGGGATGGATGGAGCAGGGGCTGGTGGTGCTGCTGCCTTGGTTGCTATTGGTGAGGAGGTGGTTGTCATTTCCCTCTGTGCTGGGTGGATCTGAGCAGTGACACTGAGCAGGAACAGGGAGGGAGGTGAGGATTTGAACAAGTGTTTGCAAGAACAGTGTGAGGGACGAGGCACCTTCAAATCCTCCTGTGTGCCTGGTGATTCATGGTGGGGATTGAGGTGATCTCTGGGCAGTGTCCTGGGGTTTGGTGTGTTTGTTGTTTAATTCCAGTTTGTGTTGTGCTGACACTGAGCTCTCCAAACAGTGCTGGAGCCCCTCTGGGGTAGGAGTGCCACCTCCTGTGGTGCCCAGCAGTCCTTTCCCCAAGGCCCTGGGAGAGCAGTGAGGGGAAGGAAGCTTCACTGTCCAGTCTCTCAGGTGAGGTTCTGAATCATGGGCAGATCACAGGATTATTTTCCAAAATCATTTGTGTTCCAAGCTGCTTGGGGTAGTAGGAATTAGGAGCCTCTGTGCTCCAGGTGTGTTGCTCCCAGTGAAAGTCTCAGCAGTCAGTGCCTTGGTTCATCTCCTGTCACATGTCAGCACTGACTGATGGGCTGGGCCGTGCAGGAGTAGAACTGGTTTTGATAAGGAGGGATTTTGAGCTCCTCTATTGGGTCTAAATCTGGCACAGCCTGTGGTGATGCTCCCTTCAAGTATGTTGGTTTGCACAATATTTCTCCAGTCGGCTCTGTCTGCATCCCATCCCAGTCCTTACTCATCCCTTGGCTCCTGCTGGGGTTGGATCCTTCCCCTGCCAGGGCAGTGTCAGTTGGAAGCAGCCCAGGCTCAGCAGGGAGGATCTGTTTCTTCATCACCCTCAGAGGTGCTCCCAGTTGGTTTGGAGCTGTTCACACCTGCCATGGTTTGGTTTTCCAGAATCACAGAATATCCTGAGTTGGAAGGGACTCACAGAGCTCATCAGTCCAACTCCTGGCCCTGCACAGACACCCCAACAACCCCACCCTGTCCCTCAGAGCGTTGTCCAAACCCTCCTGGAGCTCTGGCAGCCTTGGGGCTGTGCCCACTGCCCTGGGGAGCCTGGGCAGTGCCCAACCAGCCTCTGGGGGAAGAACCTTTGCCTGAGATCCAACCTGAGCCTGCCCTGACACAGCTCCAGCCATTCCCTTGCGTTCTGTCACAGTTCTCTGGAGCTGTGAGATGCAGCAAATTCACCCTAATCCCTGACTCCTGAAGAGACCTTGGTCTTGTTCCCTTTTTAGGTGGACATTCTTTTTTCCCCCAGATTTTTTTCTCCCGAAGGAAACCAAACAGGCCTTAACTTTAGCTCGAGCCCAGTGAGAAGGTTGTGCTTGCAGAGGGTGTTTGCTGAGCGTGGGAGCTGCTGAAGTGCTGCATTGCAGCATCTGCTCCATGGCCTGGTTTGTGCCTCAGAATATTTCCACCCAGAGCTCCCCCAGAGCCCAGGTGTGTGACACATGTGGGAGAGCAGGGATGTGAGGAGGGATGTCCTGCTGGGCTGCAGAGGGGCAGTGCCTGGGGAGCTGGGCACGTTCCTGGAGCTGGTGGAGGTCCCAGGGTTACAGAGCTGCCGTTCTGCTCCCTCGGGATGGGTCGGCAGCACCAGGGAAAAGCCACGATCCCCTCGTGGGAAGGAGGGAATCCTGAGCTGCAGCACAGGAGGGGTTACTGTACTTCTTATTCAAATGCTCTGGGAATGATGTGCTGGGATTGCTTGGACTGCAGCGGATGGGGGATAGAATCCTGCCTGTTCTCCCCAGCAGATATTCCTGTCGCCTGGCACTTGTTGGGAATGACCCTTTCGCTCCCAGTGTTTAGACCAGAGCACAGGCTTAGCCCTGGTGCACCTCAGTATGGTAATGTCAAGTGTTCACCTCGAGGGATAATCCATCCCCACAGCCCAGCTGCATCCACAGAGGATTTTGTGGGCTAAAAGCAAATGGCATTTTTTGTACCTCTTTATGTCTTTGTCACATTGATACATCCCTAGCTTCTGTCAGGGGAAAAGATAAATTGAGAAATGGAACTTTTAATTGACAGGTTTCCCCTGGTGAAGGATCTGTGCCTCATTTTTGTAATTACAAAATACCAATAATTTTTGTAATTCCAAAATACCTGGTCAGGAAGAGGGATTGGCTTGTTGCTGAAGACATAAATGCCTATGAAAGACAAAGTTTACTAACACACCTGATCTTCCTCTCGGTCCTTCCTGTTCCCCACGTTTATTTGTAATTAATTTGGGCAGGCTGGGTAGGATTAAAGAAAAGCTGAAATGGAAGCTGAGACCTTTCAGAACTGTGTGTAAGGTCATGTTATGGCAGACTGGGAACCTCCATCCTGGTATTTCCTGGGCCTTAGGGATGGGTTTATTCTTCTGAGCTGGTTGTGATGCTCTTCAGACAAGCTCTGTAACAGCACCTCAGGGTTTCTGGTGCCATCAGGGCTTGTCTGGGGTCCTCTGGTGTTCTCCATCCCCTGGGCCATGTCCTGGCTGCAGCTGGGTGATGGAGTTGCCTGTGATGTTAATTTATGGCAGATTTGGGTATAGAGAGAATATTGTCACCAGAGCAGAGAAACACAAGGAATGAGATCTTGGCATCCTCCTGGCAGGGATCTGTAAAGATCTGATTCCCTTTAGCTCACGAATAATCTGGTAATCTGAATGTCATCCCTCTGGTTCCTGGTGTTAGTGTGAGCAGCCCCTTTTACCAGCCAGTAATTTTCATTATAATAAAGGTCTGCCTGGCTGGCTTTGGATCTTTGCCATCCGTGAAGGAAGCCTTGATTTGGGATTCAGGACAGCTGAGTCTTACATATTTAGTAATTTCAGTTTTTCTTGATGTTTTATTTTAACTCTGAGAGGGTAAATGTAATCAGTTTCTTTGCCCTGTTAATGCTGAAGAATGAACTAGAACATGACAAACAAGCAAAGCAAACTTTGCTGAAAAGTAGAAAGTTATAAATATTTACAAAATTGTAGCTTTTTCTCCTTCCTTCCTTTAAATACTCTCAGTAACTGTAAACACAAGGTGGCCCCTGAAATCCATTTATATTGACAGGACTAGGGGCAATGGCTTCAAACTGAAAGAGGGTGGGTTTAAATGGGGTATTGGAAAAAAATCCTTCCCTGTGAGGGTGGGGAGGCCCTGGCACAGCTTGCCCAGAGAAGCTGTGGCTGTCCCTGGATCCCTGGAAGTGTCCAAGGCCAGGCTGGACAGGGCTTGGAGCCACCTGGGCTAGTGGAAGGTGTCCCTGCCCATGGCAGGGGGTGGGACTGGATGAGCTTTAATGTCCCCTCCAACCCAAACCATTCTGGGATTCCATGTTCTGAAGGCCCAGGTGAAATCCCTGCCCATGCTGTCCTTGCCAGGGAACTGCTTTGCTCCAAAGTTGTCGCTTCAGAAGGACTTTGCAGCATTTGCAGGGCTTCATGGGGAATAGATCCTCAGTTTGTACCTGCCCATGGCAGCACAGCAGCCTGGCCTGGAGTTCCCAGCTGGGTTTGGAATTGTTGGGACTGGAGTGCTGGCAGAGCCAGACCATGGCTTTGTTTGAGCAATAATTCTTGCTCCTGGGCAAAGGGTTATTGAAGTGCTGCCTGAACGAGGCAGGCTGTGTGTGTGACCTGCACCATTCCCTCAGAGGGCTGGAATTGGCCACAGCCTTTCCAGGGGCTGGGGGGATGTTGGCTGTGCACGAGGCTGAGGGTGTGTGTTGGCTGTGTTCACTCTGTGAACCAACCCTGGGGGCAATTTTGTACTTCCAGGAGGTATCTTCAGAGGATCCAAGCTGACAGGTTTGAATGGGAACTGAAAAGTTTCAAACCTTCAAGTAAGTTCAACTCTGGCATCCTGCTATCCTGGTTTTCCTTCTATGTCTAGAGGAGTTCATGATTTGGACATAAATCAGAGTTTTGAAGGGTTTGTTTGCAATTCTCTTTTCTGCTGAGACATTTCTTGTGTGACTTTGGCAAGTCCTTTAAAGCAGGATTCATCTCCTTTACTTATGGACATCGAGCTGTTATCCAGGGATGTCTGGAGGGTGATCACCTTCTCTGCCATAAAAAAGTGGATCCTAACTTCTCCATTGGCACAGCAGGAAAAATAATGCATCAGTTCTCATCCAGGAATTTTTGTAATGCTCTCCTGGATAACTGGGTTTTGTATATCTTCATATACATATATATATATCTTCATATGAGGCTGCAGCTCATAAATCAGGGCTGTATCCCATGTTTCCTGATAAGCCCATCTAATGTAGGTATTGAGGAAACTGGAAATCTCCCTGTTGTTCTGCCTCCCTTAGTAGTGTATATGTATATATATATATAAGTTTATGTTATGCAGTGAAGAAATACTGGCCTGTCTCAGCATTTCCACTTGCACCTGAGCCCATGGCTCTGTGTACACATGGCGTAAATGAGAGGGGAAATGGTTTTAAAGTTGCCCTTTGGGGCAGTAATCCAGTGGAGCTGTTGTGGCTTGACAAGCTCTTTGAGCTCACAGGTATAAACCATCCCCTTCCCTCCATCCTGCTCTCCTGGCTGTCCCTTTTTTTAGGAGAGTGCTCATATATTGAAACCAGGCAGCCTCAGACGTGCCAAAACCAATTTTCTTTTGGTATTTCATGGTTTATGGTAATTTTTTATCCCAAATCCATCTCCAAAGGACTCGAGCAGTGGCCAGAGCTGCACTCAGAGCTCTGGCAGGTGAACTGGGAGCTCCAACCTGGCTCTCCTGCACTTTTGTGGCCTTGGGGAACTTGTTTGTTATCTCCCATTCCATCTCCAGGCTTGTAAAATCAAACTGACAGCCCATATCTGCCCTCAAGGTGCCACAGGGCAAATTCCTAATACCCATGAGGTAGATCAGGAGTGTGATAACACTGTTAGCACAGATGGGCATGTGAGATCCAGTTGGGAATGTCTGTAGGAATTAAGTGAACTCCCCTGTGTGTTTTCCCTAAATTTGTTGTGTTCCCTGGTTGGGTTTGCATCCCAAATCTGAACATTTCAGGTGTTCTGGAAACCAGACGATGCCAAATTCACCGGAATTCCCTGTGAATTGGGGCAGATGAGTGGTTTAGGTGCCTAAATGTGCCTTTGGATGTGGTGGTGTTGGCTCTGCACATCCAGCCTTGTGTGACAGCAAAGGTGGATCCAGCAGCCTGGAAAAAAGGGCAGTAGTTGACCCAAAGTGGAGATGAGCAGAGAACATTCCCCTTCCTGCAGATGCTGCACAAATTGAACACAAGTTGAGACGTTCAAAGGCCAAGAGCTTTGAGCTATTTTGGGCAAATTTCCAACCGTAACAGGCACTGTTATTGCTTCACCATCTGCCCTCTCAGTTGCTGGAGCTGGAGGTTGTTGGGGACAGGGTCAGCATTACAAAGGGGGACATAGGGGCCCCGTGGAGGTCCCTTGTTTGGGGGACATCCCTGCAGAAAGGGGCTGAGCAGGGAACACAAGCCTTTGCTGTTTAAAAAGAGACAGTTTCTTTCTCCCCTTCTCTCTCTCCCTGCCTGCAGCTGTGAGGAGAGAATTCTTTGTGCCTGAGTGACCCAGAGGACAGCAGGGAGTTGAAAATTAATTTGCATTTCGAAACATTACAGCTGTGGGGGGAACAAGCACGAGGGAAAATGTCACAGTCAGTACAGGAATTGCTTGTGCTCTTATCTTGCTGCTCTTAGCAAGGGGAGAACTTTTTACCCTCTCAGTTGCAGTGAGTGTTATTGATCTAAATAAAAAACTCCAGCACTCAGGCCAAACCCGAATGTATTGTAGTATTTTATTGGATACTAGGGAAAATTTCTTCACTGAAGGGGCTGTCAAGCATTGGAACTGCTCAGGCTGCCCAGGGCAGCGGTGGAGTCCCCATCCCTGGAGGGATTTAAAAGCCCTGTGGATGTGGCACATGGGTCAGTGGTGGCTTTGGAGGTACTGGGGAATGGTTGGACTCAATGATCCCAGAGGGCTTCTCCAGCCTTAATGATCCTGAAACAGTAAAAACCAACTCCAGAGAGCTGGCTGGACACAGCCTGGGCCGTGGATGTGCTGTACAACACCTCCAGTCGTTGGTGGAACTGCAGTGAGCTGCCCTTGCAGCCCTGAGATCCCAAACTGGAACGTCCCTGCTGCCCCAGGACCTGCCAGCCGTGCTTATCGACCTCCCCTGCCTGATGCAACCCAGGATTTATGTTCCTCAGGCTTGAACTTTGCACTTTGCTTTCACCCAGCCCTGGCTGAGCTGCCATAAAAGAAAAGTCCAGGCTGGCAAAGCAGAGTCCAGTGCTGATTCCAGCTGTGTCTGGATCTGCTCGCGGGTCCAGCTCATGGGTTACAGTTCCCTCTTCCAGGATTGCCCTTTCCCAAGTGCATAAGTCCAGAAAAAAATCAGTGTGTATGACCAGGAAATGGGGCAGCTCATGACAGAGGGCTTGGATTTTACACAAGTGGGAGTAATAACGTGGGTCAGTTCTTGGAAGTGAGGGAGAATCCAAGAATCATGGAATCCCAGACAGGTTTGTGTTGGAAGGGACCTTAAAGATCATCTCATCCCACCCCCTACCATGGGCAGGGACACCTTCCAAGCCCCATCCAACCTGGCCCTGAACACCCTGAGCATCTTGAAGGAAGGTGGATCCTTGGTTGGTTTTGTATTTCTGTCTTGTTCCTGGTGATTCAAACATCAGGGCAGGGATTTAGAAGTGGGACAAAAGTCCTGAGAAGAGAATCTTTTGAAGCTCCATGTTTTTCTGAATATGCAGGGCTGATGCCTGTGAAGTACCACATGCAGGTGCAGTTGTGTGGTTGGGAACAATAAAAATAAAATCCTTAATCTTTGTCCCGTGCTGTTGTTTTTACACCTGCCTGTAACCTCCACTCTGAGGGGAGGGAAGAGCTTCAGACATGAGCAGTTTGAAATGAGGTTCCTGGAACAAGTTACAGGCTGAAATATTACAGGTTTTTTACTGGGTTTTTTTATAAGGAAATACTTGGGCAGTTTTTTGCAAAGTGGACTTGATGATCTTAGAGGTCTTTTCCGACCTTAACACTTCTAAAGTTGAGCTAAAATAGGAAGATTTTGGGGGTAAAAGCATCTGTATTTCTTTGGGTGAGGATATTCACTGTTAGGTTTTTATGTAATCCTGCATTAATGGCAAGGGAGTTGGGATTTATGTGCCTAATTTCAGATGTCTGGAAGTTGTCAGGGTCTCAGCTGGGCACTGAGTTTTGAGGAAGGGGCACGTCCAGGCTTCAGTGGCACCACTTGTGTTGTGCTGGGTGTTCTTGGGGTGCTTCATCCCCTGCCTGTCCTGTCCTTACCTGTCCTTCCTGGCTGATCCAAGGACATCCTGGGCAACCAAGAGAGTGAGCTGCCTCCACCTGAATTTTATCTGATGGCTGATGGTTTCAGTTTCTATTCTTGTGGCTCAAAACAACCTATTGCTCAGTTCTGGATTTTCCATAAGCTTCCCAACCTCCTGGCACTCAGTCACAGTTATCCCCTCTGCTCAGGTGGTGCAGAGCAGTGGTTTTCCATGTTCCTGGAGGTTTGGATCCCTGTGTGGGTTTGCTATGTGTGGAATTCAGCTGAGGAGCAGCATTTCGGGTGCTATGGGCCATTACCCAGCCCAGAGGCGGGGTTGGGAAAAGCACAGTGTCCCTGGAGAGCTTGGTGGGAGGCCTCTGCCCCAGGCTGAACAAATAGTTCTGATTCACGTGCTAAGAAAATAAAACAAAGCACCAGCAAGCCTCCCAAAACCCAGGGAGGGAACATTACAAAAGATTCAGAAGGAAAAAAATAAGCCCAAGATGACAGGAAAGGAAATGGGCCTGATTTGGGGATGAATCAAAACGTTCTTCAGAGTGAAGCCCATAAAACTGCTTCCTCTTAATGGCAGAGAATTAACCAGTTAACGAGCCCTCAGAGATGCAATAAAGCTTTCAAAGCAGCTGAGAGATACTCAGGAATGAGTTGAATGAATTCCTTCAGCTGCTGTGGTGATGAGATGTGCTGGGTCCCCTTCGGGGTGAGCCTTTTGCACTTTGCTTCCTGAAACTGCCTGATATTGGAGACAGCAAAGAGAGGGAAGGAGGGAAAGGTGATTGATTTTGGGATGGGACACATGTCCAGTGCTCCACTGAAGAGGTGGGTGTTCAAAGGCAGCACTGGCAGTGGATTTTAGCCATCTGCACTCAGTGACTTCACTGCAGGGAGGTTTTCTGGAGCCAGTGGCTGAAGACCCCGTGGCTCAGCAAAGGAATAAAACCACCCTGAGGATCAGAGGTTTTTGTTGCCTGCCTGGGAAGGTGGCACTGCAGACTGTGAACTGGGCTGGGTAACCACAGGCACCAGTGCTGGGCTCAGGGGTTCCCTGAGCACATGGAGCTGGAGGAAGAACTGAGTGTTACCCTGTTCCCTCCTCATCCCTTTCCCAAAGTGGTTGTCAGGACCCAGGTGCTGAGCTGGGGGGGCTTTGTGGCTGTTAATGAGGCCACGTGTGTCATCAGTCTGGGTGCTCTAATTGCAGGAAACCACAGTAATTTACTGACATTAATAGAACTGCAGTGTTGCTGTTACTACATCCTAGAAGAGGAAATCTCCCTCGGTTCCCTGCTGTGATCCCTCTCTGGCTCCAATCTGGGACATGGTCTGGGATCTAGGAGCCAAACTCAGCTCCTGAATGCTGAGGAGTTCCCCTGCAGCAGGGCAGGGATTTATGGAGCAGATGGAGACAGGGACTCAAACAAACCAGTCCCAGCTGCTGTAGGGGATGGTCTTGGCACACCTGACATTCACAAAATTAAGTCTTAGCTTGTTCTGTCATCCTGCCTCCATATGTGTATATATCCATCTATAAAAATGTGTATTTAGCTAAAGGGCTTGGGATTCAAAGGGCAGAGGGATGTTAAACACACATCCAATTGTCAGGTGTCAGCTTTGTTTAAAAATCTGAAAAACCAAGTCACCACCCCAGCAAAGGGCCCTCAGGTGCAATTACAGCCCTCCTTGGATCTCAGTCCCTTCTCCCACTGTGCAGAATTCCCCCAGAATATCCATGATATATTTAGTTTAGAGAATACATCGTCCTGGTAACCAGATCAGGAGATGCTGGGAACAAGCCTGCTGGGATTTTTTCTGGATATACTAGTTATTCTAACTGTGCCCAGGCTCCTCCCTGACAAAAGAGTACTTTAGGGAGGGTACTGGTGCTCCAGCCCTCCCCTCCTGTCCTGCTCTACACCATCACCCCAGGTTGCTGCTGGGCTGAGCTGCTCCATAAGTGCTGTAGTCCTGTGCTGTGTGTTGGCACAGCTGGATAAACTCCAGGAAGGGGAGTTGGGCACACACAGAGCTCACTCCTGTGGCCAGGCCTTCCTTCAGGAAGCACAGGCAGGTGTTCAGCTGTGCCCATGGTGGGCAGGTACACAGGAGAGCTGGTCATGTGTGTGAGTGTTGCCCTTTCCTGCTGGGAACTTGGGCAGGCAGGGAATGTGCTATTCATTTATTTCCTGCTTTTGTTTTTTTAATTTGCTTCTTGGTTTATTTACTTCTTGATTTATTTGCCTATTTATTTATTTCTTCTTTATTTATTTATTTCAATGTGTTCTACTAATTTCAGGGAGACCCCTACTGAGGTTCCAGTATGGACCACTGTGGTCTTTGGGATTTGCAGCGTTAGCAGATCTTGTCACAACAGTTGAAAACTTGGGGGAACTCCTTTGCCCAGTCCTGTGGGACTCCTGCATCCAGGCAGTTGGAAACGCCAGCAGCTGTGGTCCTACTCAGGGCCAAGCAGTGCAAAGGTTCTGTCTTCTGACATTTCCTTGTACCTACAGGGACAGCAGAACGTGGTTTTCCTTCTCGAAACAAGCAGCCCTTGGTTTCCAAAGCTCTTTGCTTAAAGTACAAGGGCTCTGCTTGCCCCAGAGTGTGCACCTGGCTTTGGAAAATAGTGGGAGATGCTGTAAGTGCCTGGGAATGTAACCCTAGAGCCTGACTCGTTGGTTCTGGCTGTCTCTTGGTGTCTTGGAATATCCCAGGTCCAGGGCCTAATCTGCTCCAGCTGAGCCTGTGTGACTGACAGGATTTACAGGGTTCAGTCCCTCCTGTGCTCGAGGGCAGACGTGCCCTTATCCCGGGATACACCTGCTGATTTCCAGGGAACCCCCTCAGAGGAGTCTGTTCTCCAGCTGGGAGGGTTTCTGCTGGCAGGGCAGCAGGGAAGGGGCTGGGGGAGCTGCAGCCCCCCGTGCAGCAGCAGTGGGCAGAGCTGATGGCAGATGGCATTTGCTGCCTGATCTGAGGGGATTTGCCACATGACCTATTCAGAATGTGTGTCACAGGGAGAATTGATCAGACCTGGCATCTCATGTACGAGTAAATCTACATCAGCAGAGGAGCTGTGGCTGAAAGGTGGCTGGCACAGGATGCCCAGGGATCCCAGCTCTCTCCGTGAGGATTTGCCAATGCTCACAAGAGCTCTCTCCTGATTTTCTCTCTGTGTTCAGGACAGTTTTATCTCTCTTTTATAAATCCAGTGATTTGCTCCTCCTTAAGCTCCCAGGGATGGACACACAGCTCCAGCAGTGGCTGTGCATGAGGCTGGGAAGCCAGCTGGAAGGAATCAGTTGGTGAAGCGGCTGGAATATTAACTTGGCACCTAATTATGTCCTCTGGGCTGATTTTTCCAGTCTGTCATGCCCTGCTCTGTCTGCACTTTCTGTGAGTGTAGGATATTATGGAGCTCTCTGCAGCCATGCTCCAGCACACACTGGGAAGGAAATTATCAGTTGTAAAGACTCTCCTGGCTGTGGTGCCAGACGTAGCATCTCCCTGATGTTTATGTTTGCTGAAACCAAGCAGTTGAGGTTAATCCTGTATAGATTTTAAAGACAGTATTTATTCAATTTTATAGCTCTTCTTGGATGGTATTTAACACCATGGGAATAGTGATGGGACCTGTGCTGTCTCTGCTCGAGCAGAATTGACTTTTTTCAATCTGATTTGTGTCCTGGCATTGCTTTATTAAAATAAACACCTCTGACCAGTTTCCACACCAGCTCCTGAAGTAAAATTTCTTACAGGCTTTCTCCTCTAAGGAAGAAGTAAACCCATGGCCCAGCTGGGGGTGGTTTATGACACCTGGCAAGACCACAGCCTGAACGGGACTTTAATAACCTGCTCAATTAACCACCAGCTCCTGTCCTTCAGTCCCCCAGGTGCTCAAGAGCTGCACGGAGTTCATTGAGAAGCACGGCATCGTGGATGGGATCTACCGCCTGTCCGGGATCGCCTCCAACATCCAGAAACTCCGGTAAGGGCTGGGGGGACACCTGAGTGCTGGGCAGGGCCCAGGCTGTGCTTCCAGGAGCACACTCCCTTTGCAGGAAGCTTCCCTTCAGAATGAAATATCAGGATCATGGTGTCCCTGTGCTGTTGTGTTTCATTCCTGTTCCTTCTCGCTCCTGGAGCCCTTTGCTCGCTCCCTGTGCTGCCTTGGACTCCTGGTTGATTAGCAGTTATTTGGGAATGTGCAGAGGAAACGTGCCTGATCCTTGGGGTGGCATTGATGTGCTGTGCAGGGAGAGGCCAGGTGTGTGTCCTCCAGGTTAGGAGCTGTTCCCATCACAGTAAACTCTCTTTGTCCCTTTGTGAGGCAGTTTTTCCTCCTGCCGTTTGGTGTGGAATGTTCTGTTGTGGAGGGACTGAGAGTGCCAAGTGGAATGTGACTAATTCCAGCACTGATCCTGACAGAGGCAGCACAGGGGGATTTTCCATATGCAGAATATCCTTTTTGAACCAGCTCTTCCCCAGCTCAGTGGGCAGGTTGGAGCTGGGACAGTGACTGTACAAACCCCTGGATGGATGGGTTTATTCTGGTTCAGATTAATCCTGTTTCTCATTGCAGCAAGTCTCATTTAAAGAATGCTCCTGAGGGGATTTTATGTGGCCCACAGCAGTCCTGGCTGAATAAAACATTTGCCATTACTTCAGTCACATCCCTTTAATTCCCCATTTTGACTTGTGCTGGACCATCCTAATCTCTACCTTAGTCCATTTTTCCCCTTTTTGTTGCCAATACCATTTTCTCCTTCACTGTGTATCAAAGGTGGGATTTAAACCATTTAAAAATGGTTTTCTAAGACTTCAATGGCTTCATTCCCTGGTACAGTGCAGAGACTGAAGTGACAACCTGTTTTCCAGTTTTCCGAGATGTTCCAAAGACAAAAGGAAGGGACTACTTGGCATTTATTGACACTGCCCCTGTTCATCTAAATCACTGCGGATTTCCAGTGTTTGATTAAGGCAGGACTCACTGTGTTGCTTTAGTTCCCAGCTGTATAAACAGGGCATTGGGCTTATTTCAGAGCTAGAGCTGCAGTGTCCTTATAAATGAATCACTGTGCTAAGGTTTCACACAGAAGAGTTGGATCTCCTGGATTTAAAGGGCTTTTTGGTTGGAGACAAAGAGAATTGATTCCACGTGGGAGATTCTCATGGGACAGGGGTTGGCTCTTCAGCAGGGCAGGAGCTACCTCTGTGGGGCAGGGGGGCAAACAGAGCCAGGGTTGATTTGGGGTCTTCTTCATCTCTGTATCCTGGGAGATGTGGAGTTGTGTCCTACTAACAAAATCTTCCTTTAGGGTCAGAAGAAATAACGTGTAGTCCTTGAAACAGCCAGTACAGAGAGGGGAAAGGTTGGATGTAGAGGGGCTTCTCTTCACTCCATACTCACATCTGACATGGTGTGGGATTTATTCCTAGAAAAATATCCTGGAGTAGGGCAGGATATGGGCAGAGGATTTGAGCCACACATTTGAGTGTGCTTGTAGGGGTGGGCTGGGGCCGTCCCTGCCCTCCCTTCTGAGCCAAGTGCAGGGCAGAAGTTTCTGTCCCAGGTGTGAGGAAGGGGTGACTCAGTGCCTGTGGTGTGGTGTGTGCTGGACACCAGGGGCTGTAGCTCCAGGGGAGAAGGCAGTGTCAGTGGGCAAGGCAGGGACCTTCCTTCCCTTCTGTGCTGCCTTGGGGATGAGGCCTGAGCAGGGGGGGACTGTTCACCCTCTCCTTCCCCTCAGCCTGGCAGAGTGAGGGCTTCCCACACACAGTGTCCATGTCTAGGGATGGAAGGAGCTCGTCCTGATGCTGAGGAATCAGTTCCCAGCACTCCTGGTGCCCTGGGCACGGGGACAGGCAGGTTCTGCTCCGTGGGCAGGGCAGGCTCAGTGCTGGAGCTGTGCTGAGGGGCTGTGTCACCCTTGGGGTCACAAACTGCCTGCTTTGGTGGAGAAGAGGCCAGGGGTGTTTGCACCAAGCCCAGACACAGCTGTGGGTGCAGTGCAGGCAGGATCAGCCCTTCTGATCCTGAAGACCCTCGCAGGGACCCCGAGGTCCAGCAGGACCAGCCGAGCTCCCCCAGCTCCCAGGCCTGACTCACCACACTCATCCCTGCAGATCTGGCCTAATTGGAAACAGCACTTTCCATGCACATATTCCAGCCCTTGGCCTTCTGAGCTCAGCTTTTATTTCATAAATGGTTGTGATTTTGTTTTTTTTCCCTCTCTCTGAAAACCAAGGGAGTGCTCAGGGATGTTCTTCATGTGGTTCCTGGCTCTCCTCACCCCGTGGCAGAGGCAGGCTCAGCTCACCAGTTTGTCCCCCAGGAATTCTGCACATGCTGTTTTCCATGTGCTGCCCATGGCACTGCTGCTGGCGTGGCTTGATCATTGCAATTCCCAGGCCTTTGAAATGCGGAGGGACAGCTTTCATCAGACCTGTGGGCAATCCCAGGCACAGCCCTTGGGAGTTTAACAGATTGTCCTTGTGGTCTTGGAAGGCTTTCTCTGAAGCCTTTGTGAAAAGCCCTGATGCAGCAAAAGGGGTTGCAGCCAATTGGTTGTAAAACTCACTGAAAATGCCTTATTAGAAAAAAATAAAGTCTGATTTTTGGAAAAATCCCCTGTAGCAACCCCAAAGCCGTGGGTCACGTGGCTTTGGTGACTAAGGCTTTATTTTTTCCTGTAAATCGGGAAACCCTTGCTTTGCTTGACTGTAATTTGCTGGGTTTGATTTCATTGCTCCTTCTCAAACCCCTTGACCCATTTCTTGTTTCCAGCCACGAGTTCGACTCAGAGCAGATTCCCGACCTGACCAAGGACATTTACATCCAGGACATCCACTGTGTGGGCTCCCTGTGCAAGCTGTACTTCCGAGAGCTCCCCAACCCCCTGCTCACCTACCAGCTCTACGAGAAGTTCTCAGTAAGTATGAGACAAATGGGAGCCACTTCCCACCCCAGTGGGACTTCAGAGGAACACTGAAAGGACCCACAGCAAGGTGAACCTGCTTCCACACACCTTCCTCTGTTTACTTTTGCTTAATTTAAGGTTTTTAGGGCAATCTGAAGAGCACATCTCCAAAATCACCAGCCTGACAGCACCTGGTCTGTGCTGCCCACACACCAGATTCCCCTCCTGCCATTCCAGAAGGAAGTGCCCAGAGTTTGAGGTGCCTTTCCTGTTCCCCCTTAGGTCACTCACAAGTGCCTTTGTCCCCTGTGCCACAGTATTGATTCTCCTTCCCCAGCAGAACGTCACTGGGGGACCCCAGCCCTGAATTCCTGATGCTTTGCTGTTCCCAGTGATTTCTTGAGATTAGAAGCAAACAGTGCTTGGAGCTGCACTCCCTCTGCAAGGAATTGCTCTGTACAGTGAAGCTCTAAAGTGTCTCAGACCGTGATTTCCTTGGCCTTCCTCACATGATCCATGTGCTGCTCTGTCCCCAGGACAGACCCCTCACCCAAGGGAGGGAGAGCAGCAAAATCCACCTCACTGCTGAAGGACTGTTCACTGGCCAAGTGGTGCCAGGGGCAGGTTTTCAGCTTTCCTTGCGGCTCAGTCCCTCCCTGCCTTGTTCCAGGATGCTGTGTCTGCTGCTACGGATGAGGAGAGGCTGGTGAAGATCCACGATGTGATCCAGCAGCTGCCCCCTCCCCACTACAGGTGAGGGCCATTCCTTTGCTGGAATTTTGGGACAGAAATGACAGGATTCCAGTTTCCCTCTCAAGATGTGTTTCTGCATATTGAAACTGCTGTATAAAGTTGATTTTCTATTTTAATCAGCTCCTTATCAAACACTACATTCTGTACATGGTCTTACTTGACTTCCTTGGAAGGTCTGTACAGGAGAGAAATACAACCTTGGTATGTCAGAGGTGGCTGATAAAAAAAAATAGTTTTATTGCTGGGAGAGCACAAAACCAGCTCTAGGAATGATACTTTAAAAAAGTGAAATATTTCCAAAAATAAACATATTTTGTCTCCAATTTCCCTCTCCCAGTAAAAACAGTAACTAGCAAATAGTAACAGTTATCTGTTAGAATAACTAATGTAAATTATTATATTAGTGTTATATATTAGAATAACATAATAGGGTGTTTAAAAATCACCAGTTACAGTGCTATATTCAAACTAATTAGTATTAATAGCAATTTGTGCTGTATGGTAATGAGTCTTGACTAAGAATAACAACATTTTAACAGTCTTCAGTATTAAAATTTGTGGCAGGGTATGGTAAAAAGGCATCAGACAAATTGCTATGGTGATTGATTTTAATAACTGCATATAATACTGTATGTTAATGAGACTTTAATGTTAGTAACTATTGGTAACTAATACTGCATTATAATTACAATTGATTGTTGTAATATATGTTAATTTGCAGGACTAGTTAGAATTCTGTACCCTCAGTGCTATAGATGGCCAGTTGTAACACATAAAAATAGGTATTGAGAACTATTTAAAATAATAAATAATTATAAATTTATATAATAATTGGTGCTAATAAATATTTACATTTCAATTCTTGTGATATATGGTGATTAGCTGGACAACTGCAATGCTGCACCTGAGTGCTATAAATAACTAATTATAATGGTTAACTAGGATTTAAGTAATAGTTATAAGCTGCAACTGTGTGCTACTTGCTCATCAAATAACATGGGCTAGTTAGTGGAACAGCTGGTACTTTTAGTAACTAATTACAATATTTTATTTGTGTTAATTAAGGGGGCAGGGCCTTCTCAAAAATAAACTAATCTCCTTTGGTTCAGTTTCTCTGGGGCATTCCACCTTTTCCCTAAAATGACTTTTCCTTTATGGGCTGGATAAAGTGGGTGCTGATCCACGTCTCAGTCCTGGGGAGGAAGCCCAGCCAAGCCCTGGCAGTGGGATGCTGGAGGTGCACAGAGTTCTTCCCTCCTTTCCTCAGTTTGCTTCAGAAAAGGAAAAAACACTTTCTTATTGTGCTGCTCAGCGATGAGAAGTTGCAGGCAGGAGATGTCAGCTTTGTTCCCAGCCAGACCCATCTGTCTTCACTTCCAGTCCTTGTCCATTTGTGGAATTTTGAGCCCCTCTGCTCCGTCTCCCCTCCCAAAACCAGAGATACAGACACAGCCAGGGCTGTTGCCAAGCCCTGGCACTGAGGAGGATGGATCAGCATTTTCATTGCCACCTCCTGCTCCCTCCTCCACAGGGGGTACAACAGTGTTTCATTAATATATAAAAAGGCATTTTCCGTGAACACAAGCCTCTGGAGTTTAACCTTGTGTCTGCCTCATGGACCTCTAACAAACCTGCAGCCAGTAACTTCATCAGTAGAACTCAGGGACATTTTGCTGGTTTTCAGTGTCCTGGGGTGTCTAAATCACTACTCCCTGTCTTCCCAGGACTGGCATTCCACATCCTTCCCCCTGAGCAGCTCCTCAGGGCTGTCACACGCCTGCAAAGAGGATATTTTGGGGACTGTCATTGCCTTGAGCCTGGACAGATCAGGAGGGACTCCCCTCAGCCCACCCCGGGTCATTATTTGCTGCAGACACTCCCCATGGGCTCAGGGGAAGGAGTTCAGCGTTTCTTTCTGGGAGCTGTCAAACCAAAAGGAAATAATGAGCTGGGTTTGCTCTGGGATCACAGCCTGGCTTTGCTCAGTGGTGCTGAACATTTGCCTCTCTCCCGTTTTCCAGGACACTGGAGTTCCTAATGAGGCACTTGGCTCGTCTGGCTGATTACTGCTCCATCACAAACATGCACACCAAGAACCTGGCCATTGTCTGGGCTCCCAACCTCCTCAGGTACCCTGGGCTTTTCCCATTTCACTACAGAGAAGGCTTTATGTTTATAAAAGCCAGACAGATAGGTCTTCTCTGGAAAATCCTGACTTCCAGCAGCTGGAAAGAGCTCTTCCTTTCTTCATCCAGTGTGCTTCTTCTGTAAAATATGGGAAAATACTCTAAGCAGGATTTAAGACCCAACTGGCACGTTCCTGAGCTAGTGATGTAAAACAGCCCCCACTGTTGTCAGTGGGACCACCCCAAAAACATCCTGGTATATTCTGTCTCACACAACCCAGTCCCACTGACTGCAGCTCAGTCAGTAGTGGCAAGGAAGAATTCCCTCAACCCTCTTCTCTAGAGGATAATTTCCGCTCTCCTGGTTGGATGAGTGTGTCCTAGGAAATTTCTTCAGTGGCATCACTGATTTCCCACTGCAGAAGTCTCTAGAGTCTAATTTAACAGCTTGTGGCTGCAAGAATTCAAACTTACAGAAATAATCTTGGATAAATCTGTCCCCTAAAATTTGTTTTGAATGTGCATAATAGGGTAGTTTAAAATGAATGGTGCTATTTAAAAATTTTGCTTTAAACGAAAAAAATAATGTCACCCTGCTCTCTATTCTATTGATTTCTGAGCTGCTTTTGTTACCAACCTGGGAAATCTGAGTGTACAGTTCACATAAAATCCCAGTTTGGGTTGGGAGGGACCTTAAAGCTCATCCAGTCTCACCCCCTGCCATGGGCAGGGACACCTTCCACTAGCCCAGGTTGCTCCAAGCCCTGTCCAACGTGGCATTGAACACTTGCAGTTCATGCAGGTGAGCTGTTCTCCCCTTTCTGGCAATTCACCCCCAGGCAGTCGAGTGATCTCAGGTCTGAGATTGCTTTGGTGAATCTTGGGGCACTCTCTGATCAGATCAGTTGGAGACATTTCCCTGCTCGGGGGAAAATCCCATTAGAGGCCACAGTGAGGTTTGTGCAATGGCATTGAACTGTGCTAGCCATGGTACCTGGCAGTTAACAGAAAGCTCCCCATTTGGGCTGTTCAAATTATTTACCTTGAGCCAGACCTGCCCTTTTCCCTTCTAGTCCAGCTTTCCTCTTGCCATTTAGTAAGACTTGAAGCTAAACCAAGACTGTGCCTTTAAATCCCTGCAGTCAGTGTGATCCTTTGTGTAGCACTGTGCTGGGATTTAATCCATACCTGCCCCTGCAGCCTCGTCTGCCTGAGCACAGGCACAGCCCCTTGTCCAGGAGCAGCATCACCCCCTGGCTGTCCCTGTTTCATGTCTCTCCTTTCCCAGGTCCAAGCAGATCGAGTCAGCCTGTTTCAGTGGCACTGCTGCCTTCATGGAGGTGCGGATCCAGTCGGTGGTGGTGGAGTTCATCCTGAACCACGTGGATGTTCTGTTCAGCTCCAAGCTCAGCTCAGTCATCCGGGACGGGGCAGGTGCGTGTCCCCCTCCCTCCCTCCCCTGGAGCACACAAGGCACTCTGGATACCTGAGCCTCCCCTGCACATTTCAAATATGGGTTTTTCCTGACCTAGAGGACACATCTCCACATTTCCCAGGTTGTGATGTCAGAACCCAACGAATATGGCCTAGTTTTAGAAATTGCTGTCAGTCCCTTTCCTAGAAGCCAAGGACACCCCGCAGGAGTGCACAGAGTAATGTTTGGCTGCTGCTTTTGTGTCCTACCACTGAGAAATCGCAAGGAATCAAAAAACTGTTGCCTGAAAACTGTGACCAAAAAATTGGTCGGGAGCCAAAAAATTACTCACCAGGCAATTATTGTAGAGGTAAGAGAATAGAGCAGTTTTAATAGAAGGCCTTCAACCACCACCGGGGCACAGAGACATGCACACGTGTCCAGGGGGTTCCACAATTTAAGGTATTATCCCATCCGCCCCCCAGATCCTCCCCCTGGCATACCCCTCTGGAAATTGAGATGGGGGGCTCGGGGACCCCTTCTTCCTCATCTTCCTCTTCGTCCCTTCATCTGTCCCCCCCCGCTCCCTCTGCTTTTTAAAGCCACCACCATCGATGCTCCTGCATACTTATCCATTTGAGCTCTCTACATTTATCCATGGACCTCAGAACACCAGTAGAAATTAAGGAATTAAAGCAAGCTCTCTGTATTCAGTGATGTTGATGCTAAGAAACTGTCTTGCTCTTACTAGGGGCTATTTTGCCATCTGCTGTGCTGGTTATTCCTTGCAGAAGCACAGCCTGTGTGGGTTCATGAGCAGGGCTGACCAGCCATGAACTGCAAAACGTTTGTGCCCAACCCTGGGGCACCTCAAACATTCAGCCCTGGAACCTACAGTTCCCTTGAGTAACTAAGACCATATCGCTGTTCCATGGAAAAGGAATCATAGAATCATAGAATAGGTTGCGTTGGAAAAGACCTCCAAGATCATCAAGTCCAACCCCTGAACCAACTCCAATTACTATATCATGGCACTAAGGGCCACGTCCAATCTCCTTTTAAAAACCTCCAGGGATGGTGAATCCACCACCTCTCTGGGTAGGCCATTCCAATGCCTGATAACCCTCTCTGTAAAGAATTTCTTCCTAACATCTAACCTAAACCTCCCCTGGCAGAGCTTGAGCCCATGTCCCCTTGTCCTATTGTTGGTTGCCTGGGAGAAGAGACCAAGGAGCAGAGTTACACCAGGAAGGAGGTTTCCTCTGTGTGTTAGATCAACAAACAGGGCCACCACAAGCTGTTGCTGCTCCTAAGCAGCATTAAGGGTGCACCATCTGCCTTGACAACCTGCCCTGCCCATGAGACACGCACAGCCCACGCAGTCACCACCCCCTGGGCAGTGCAGAGAGCTGCTTTTCCACTGGATTTGCTCCTCCCCTCTTTTAAACAACCAATATTTCTACTTAGGACAGCAGAGTTGTCCAGCTTTTTGTTCCTCCTGGAAGGAGATTCTAGGTCAGCAGGAGCCAGAGGTTAGTTTGGCTGAGCAGTGACAGCCCCCAGCAGGCTCTGCCAGGGGAAGATAAGCATGCTCAGAATCCCAGCCAGATGATTATCCAGGCTTAGAATGGACCATGTAAATTCAGCTAATTGTTTAATGACTTAGTCACTCACATTCAGTGGGCTTGGACACAAAACTGGCAGGGACAAGGGTTGGGTTATTTGGCATATTTAGCAGGAATACTGCACTCAGCACGGCTTCAGGAGCCTCTGGGATCGAGCACAGCTCCTGCACCCACCTGTGAGGGGTGAAAGTGGTGCTGCCAAGCCTGTTTTAACCCACAGTTCATCCAGGACAGCATTTACAGCTCACACACACCCCAGGAGCCCCAGGGGTGGAACCAACCAGGATGTTCTGCGATGGCACATTCCCCCCACACCCCTGAACTCCTCTGGGAGCAACCCTGTAAACACTTGCACAATAAACAATGGCAAGCAAAGGACAGCTGCTGTGATCTCCCTATGCTGAAGCTGACAGCAGCAGGAGGCAACAGCAACTACTTGCACAGAACTTTATGTGTTCATCTCCCAAACCAGCCCAAGCTGTAAAAGGCCAAGGGCAGGACACAGAGCAGATTGTTTGCTCTGTGCATCTGCACAGTGGTTTGTAGAACTTTGGTCACACATGGCATTTCCTGTTATACAAGAGGTGGAACCTGGGAATGACCCAGCCAAGCTTTGTACAAAGGAAAACCATCATTTTCTGTGCAGGCTTTTCTATACAGATGAAGCTGAAGTAAAGTATGTCACAAAGGTTTCTGATCTACCTGCTTCCCTCTGCCTTTATTTTTTAATACACCAAGCTACTCAGTGAGAGATTCTTTTTGTCACAAACATATCTCTGTCCACGCCTTTCAGTGGTTGGGATAACAAAGGTTTAGAAAAACACAGCACCTCCCTAGGCACACAGACTGAGCTTTGATCTCTGCACTGCTGTTTTCTGACTCTCCCTCTTGCCTGTGGTTTTTCCCTTGCAGGGCACAGCTCTTTGTCCCGGCCCAAGTCTCTGCTGGTGTCCTCTCCCTCCACGAAGCTGCTCACGCTGGAGGAGGCACAGGCTCGGACACAGGCCCAGATCAACTCACCCATCGTGGCAGACAGCAAATACATAGAAGTGGGAGAGGGCCCAGCAGCTTTGCAGGGCAAATTCCACACAGTCATAGACTTCCCGTCCGAAAGGTAGGGACAAGTTTCTTCCCAGCACGTGTCGTAACTGGTTTGTTTTGATTACAGCAAAAACTTGCTGATACTGACTGGTCACATGTGAAATATTGTAGCTGTTTTTCCACCTGCTTTGGACTCAGTGAGGATTCAGCTTTTCATAACAATGGGCTCATGGGTTTAATTTACTTGTGCACCACTCCCTTCTTTCTAGCAGGGTTATCATTAAATGTATAAATCCATGTTGTGTTGGTGCACAGAGATGACTGTACCAGTCACACAGAAGGAGGTGTAAACAGAGTGACCACGTGGAGACATTGGGGTTTTTCAGGTTTCAGGACTAAGTGCCTGTAACATCTCCAGGTTGCAGTGGAGCAGTTGCACAGGCTTGATGACACTAGAAGTGGCAGTGGGAGGAGGTGAAGGTGATTTTACAGCACGAGTGAGGTACCTTTTTGGGTACCCTTTTTGGGTGCCTTTATGGCCGCACAGCTCCCCAGAGAGCTGGAAATCCATCCCTCAGCTGCTGTGCTGCACAGGCAGGAGCCTTTGCTCCCCTGCACTGCACCTGCATCCCCGAGTTGGGTGGAATTCACCCAGCAAGGCTGCGGAGCTGAGCTGTAGGAATGAAAACACCCTCAGCTGTTGAGAAGAGGGAGTTTCTAAGCAGAAACCAGAGAGTACTGATAACAAGCAACCAGTAGCAGGATTTAGATGCAGCTTCCATCTCCAACTGTGTGCTCTGTTTGCTCCCCCAGAAAAAGGCCTCCCAGCAAGATGAAGAAGTCTCCAGTGGGCAGCTGGAGATCCTTCTTCAACCTGGGCAAATCCTCCTCTGTGTCCAAGCGCAAACTGCAGCGCAACCCCAGCGAGCCCTCTGAGATGAAAGCCATAGCCCTGGCAGGTGAGCTGCAGTCCCCTCCCAAAATCTGGGCTTGAGCAGCACACATTCAGTGTGCTTTTATCTCCTTCTAGCGTTCAAGCCAGGCATGACACTCCAGGGAGCTACTCTTTCCCGAATGGATCTCGGGCAGCTCCAGAGCCTGACAGAGCTCACACCTCTGCGACTTTGGAATGACAATATGTGGGTGCTGCTGCAATAAGTCTCAGAATAATTCCTTCTGACACTCTGATTATAAAATGAGAGTACAGCTCTGGCTCCCTTTGCTGCTCTCAGAAGATTAGATTAGGGAGGCACCTTCCTACAAACACTCTCTCTACCAGCGTAATGAGAACACATCCAACAACCCTTTGTAGCCACAGCCAGGATATGTGGGCTGAATCCTCAGCCTTCTCCATATATAATTTTCTGCCTTCCTCCAAATTTAAAAATAGCAGCAGTGTGTTTTTGAGGTAAAACACACCACAAATTCCAAAACGTGGGCCAGTGAGAACTTTTATCCCATCTTCTCCCAGGTCCCATTTTCAAATTATAACCCTCACACACCATAAATGCCCTTTGAGACTGTCTCCTTGGAGACTGAAGTTGTGCTTGTTCAGTGCCCATAAAACAAGTCGTGAAAATGTTTTCTTCCCCATTTTTGAGGGGTTTTCCTTGCTGGCAGGAACCAGCCAGTTACCACAGGTACCTCCCGAGTCTGTAGGAGGATGATGTGGAGAGATGTTTCCTGACCTGTCACCTACAGCAGGTACCATTTGAGTGGGTCACCTTCCCCAGGACTCTAAAATGAGCATCAGAAACCCGTCCCCAAAACAAAACTACTCTCAGGACAGTGTTGCTGGAAACCTGTGTGTGTTTTTCCTGCCATCATTACACAGCCAGATATAAAGCACTGTCACAACTCAGCCTTTCCCTGTGTGGATTCCTTCCCTCAGGTGGACGAGGAGACAGCGGGACCCTGCGCTCGGCTAAGAGTGAGGAGTCTCTCACCTCTCTGCACGCCGTGGATGGTAAGGCACAATCCCACCTGCACTTCTAATAAACGTGGATTAAAGAAGGCAGGCTGACATTCCTGGGCACAGATATGCCACAGGGCAGCTTTTTCACCTCTTCAGGGAAAGGTGGACTTGCTAATTAACAAAGCTGCCCAGCACAGATGGGTGTCACAGAAATGCTCTTCATGCCTTTTTTTCCTTCTAAGGTAAAAAAACCCAAACCTCTTGCTTTGGTGTAGCTGGCACTGCCTATGTTCCTGCCTTGCCACCTCCCCTTTCTATTCCAAGGCTGACAAGGCATCATCATGAAGGAAAATGCTCTCTGAGAAAGCCTTAGGCCTACAGCACATTTAAACTGGTTTTGCTTGTACACACAGCTTAGTTTCAACTAAATCAGACCTGGAACTGCTGTAAAAGAGTTTAAACAAACGTGATAAACGGTTACTGCAACAATGTCACTTCTGTGTGCAGGGCTCACCAGCTGAGCTTTAACACCCCCACCAGGCCCTGGCCTCCCGGACAGCAGGATTTTGTCCCTAACCCACTGGTATCTCCTCGTTCCCAGGTGAATCCAAACTGTTCCGACCCCGAAGACCCAGGTCCAGCAGCGATGCCCTCTCTGCTTCCTTCAATGGGGAGCTCCTGGGGAGCATGAACCGCTGCAACTCCTACGACAACCTTCCCCACGACGACAGCGACGGGGACGAGGGGCTCATCCACGTCCCTGCCCTCATCTCCCCCCGCTCCTCCGAGGACGTCGACCTGAGCCCCCCGGACATCGGAGTCGCCAGCCTGGACTTTGACCCCATGTCCTTCCAGTGCAGCCCCCCCCAGGCAGAGTCCGAGTGCCTGGACAGCAGCACCTCCCTGCTGGAGTCGGTTGACATCAATAGGGACAAACCAAGCCTGCTAAAGAAGGATTTAGAATCGGGCAGCCAGTCCCAGACCCCGGGCAGTGCCACGAGCTCTGAGCCAGTCTCCCCTTTCCAGGAGAAGATGAGTCCCTTCTTTACGCTGGACCTGAGCCCCACGGAGGAGCAGCCCTGCAAACCCCTCACCTTCTCACCCAAGACGGGCCGAAAGCCCATCAAATCTCCACCACTGACTGCAGAGCCCACCTGCTTTGCCCTGCCCAACCGTGGGCCAGAAGCCATCGGAGCAGTGCCCATCACATCCAGGAACTCCTCTGCTTCCAGCTGGAGCAAAGGCATTGGCATCACTGAGATCACAAACAGGTCCCCAACCCAGATGTCCTTGCCCCTGAAAAGCAGTGAAACAGGAGCAGGGGAAGGAGCCCACCAAGAGCTGCAGCATTCCCAGCTAGTGGCTGCTGGCAAGCCAGAGCTGCCAGAAGAAGGGGAGAGACCCATGCCAAGCAGTCAGACTAAGACTGTACCCACTGGACACACACAGCCAGGTACAGTGCATTTTCCTCCATTCTTTCTTTAAGTTCCCGAGGGGACCTGCTCTCAGAACCGCCCTCCTCTGCGTGCCTTTTAGGAGAGGGGATTTGCCCGTCAGTTCTGATCACGAGTGTCTTGCAGGGCTGTGCAGATCAATAGGGTCTTAACCTCTGCCTTCTCCCTACATCACACAAATCTTGGATAATTTTCCATAATGCTTTATATGCCACTTTTTTTTTCCCCATCCTGTCATGCGTGAAAATCTCTGGCATGTCCTTCTCGATCATTTCAGCCAATTGACCATCTAAGGCTTTTCTTTTTTAAATTAAAAATCTGCCAACACTGGAAGAAGGGACCTTTTCGCCTAAAACCTTATGATCAAAATTGTTTAAGGGTATCTCAGTCTCTGCTACCTCCTCCCTACCTCTCTAGAATGCAAGAGGAGCCTTTAGACAATCTCTTGTGTTTTTTTCCTCTTTCTGATGAACTGCTGTGCTGTTGAGCAGCGTTTGCATGTGAGACACAAGTGTTTCACACCAGAAGGAACTGCCACTGTGAAAGTGTGGAGAGCATCTATTTTTTTATGATAGTCTTTAAGGTTAAGGTCACTCTCCTTATTGGGTAACATAAAATCACTCTCTCTCTCAATTTTCCCCCATTAGGAGCAGTTGCCCTCGACTCCCCCCAGGATCCTGTTCCCGTCAGTTCTGTGTCTCTTATCCCTCCTCCTCCTCCGAAAAACGCAGCGCGCATGCTGGCCCTAGCGTTAGCCGAGTCCGCACAGCAAGCATCCGCCCAGTCCCTCAAAAGGCCAGGAGATGCTCATGCTGAAAGCACAAATTATGGAGAGGCTGAAGCTGGCACAGCTCTAGAAAAGCTCCATCTCTCTACTGGTGCTCCAGACAAGCTCCACCTGTACACCGGTCTGCCCGAGAACCGACTCCACTTCCAGACCGGTGCTCCCGTAGAGCAGGAATTCCAAGGTAGCGGCACAGCCGGGGAGCAGAACCACCCACCCGGTACACCTGGAGGCCAGGACCCCCCGCCTCTCCACACGGGCATGCCTGGGGACATGCCTGGGAGCAGAGATGCAGAGCAGGAGCAGGCCAGCTTCCATCCTGGCAAGGCGGGGGACAGTGAACACTTCCCCGTGCGCGCGGGGGACTGGGAGCACACGGCCCACCACGCCCCAGAGCGGGAGCCGCCCGCCCCAGAGCCGGCTGTGGACAGACCCCAGCTCCGGGCATGCCTGTCTGGGGACAAGCTCCACACTCCCACCTGCACGGCCGAGGACAAACTGCCGTCTCCTCTCGTGGCCCCTGCCGGGGACAAAGGCGCCCCGGTGCCGTATTTAACCACCATCCCCAGCGCAGCCGCCGAGCCCTCGCAGGGGGATGGCACCGTCCCAGCCGTGCCACGCACAGCCACGGCCACCCAGCCCACCCCGGCGCAGAGGCAGGACCACCAGGCAGCCACGGGACAAGTGCCAGCATCCTCCAGCAAAGCTCCGAGCAGCTCTGCTCAGGTACATCCTGGTCCGGGCGCAGCTGGGCTGTAACTGCAGGGAGGGAGCTCTGGGAAAGTCGGGCCCCCAGCAAGGGGGGGTTCACAGGTTGCTGGAAGGGATGTGGGTACAATGCAGACACAGCCTTGGAGGAAATCCTGTGCTGCTTTCCTAAGTGGGCATCCCAGTATACCCACTCTCCTTGGTTTGAAGGAGAAAAAGTATCTGCAGTGGTGACTGATGTGCTCAGAAACAGATTTTTGCATCCTCTGACAATATCCTCTTCCAGCATCCTGTGTAGGATCTTGTCCAACTAGTGATAGCACAAGAGGACATAGTCTTAGACCTTCCCTCGTGCAGCTTAGGTTGGACATTAGGAGGAAGTTCTTCACGGAAGGGGTGACTAGGAGGTGAAAGGGGCTGCCCAGGGAGGTGGTGGAGTCCCAATCCCTGGCGGTGTCCAAGGAAGGACTGGACATGGCACTCAGTGCTCTGGGCTGGGGGACAAGGTGGGGGTTGGTCAAAGATTGAACTTGATGATTTCTGAGGTCTTTTCCAGCCTCAGTTATTCTGTTTAACAGAGCAGGTCATATTCCTTGTGCAGGGGTTCCTTGTGCAGTGTTCCCTCAGAAATCCAAAGCACCTCAGCCCATGAAGTGTGTCCAGCTTCAGCCTGGCCTAAGCTCTGTAGGCACATTTAGGGCAGGAATTGCTGCTCTGTTACATGGTGTGGTCTGCTCCCAAGAGCCTGAGGAGGCCAAACCCAGGTACATTTTCATTAAGGTGATACATTTAAAATCAGAGCATGTAACAAAACACTGGGAGCAGTGGGTAAAGAGGCAACCACCTCCTCCCGTTCCTGTGCTTTGGCATTTGCAGAACACACCAGTTGTGATGGATCCAAACTGCTGGTGGCACTGCGCTGCCCTCGCTGAGAGAGGGAACCTGCACATCTCTCCTTCCACAGCCAGTGGGAACCAGGCACAGAAGCACTGAAATTGGGCTGACCCATACGAGTGTCTGTGATATTTTAACTGCTGAACAGGAGGGGGGAAAGCTGCCTGTCCCTGACTTCTGCTGCTTTCCTCCCTGCAGGTGTGGAGCACCACTGCCCCTGAGAAGCCCCCGGAGCCTGGCTTTGTCTCAGAGAGCAATTCCAGCGCCCGCGGCTCCTCCTCGGTGCCCGGGGGCCCCCAGAGCCACATGGAGAAGCCCCGGGAGCCCACAAGGGCCCCCCCGCTGCACCTGCGCTCCGAGTCCGTCCCGTCCCACCCCTCCTACGGCTTCGCGCCCCCGGTGCCGCCCGTGAGGACGCTGGAGAGCAAGATCGCGGCGGCCATGCACTCCAACAGCGCCGACCCCCTCAG